>NC_044245.1:39394919-39694919 GCF_003957555.1 Calypte anna
TGAAATCAGCTTCACTTCAACACTGGAAGTTTGCCCAAGAAAGGTTTAGCAATATCCATGGCGTTTCACAGATCTTGATGAAGGATGCAAATTAAAAAAAAAAAAAAAAAGAAAAGAAAAAGAAAAAAAAAAACCAAACCAAAACACACACAACGTTTCAAATGATCTGTCTCGAAGTTTAATAACAGTGTGTTGTGGGATAATGTCGAAGGAATGCAGGAGAAACCCGAGACCTGATGGCTGCAGTCGAGCTGAATGCTTTGCAGCAAACACACAGCTGAGCAGGGGCTGTGGCAGTGCCCCAGCAGAGCCCCTCCAGAGCCTCCTCTAGTTGATGCTGGTGCATTTCAGTGTGAAAGCCTGAAGCCTGCCTTTTGCAAAAAGAAAGCTGTCTTATTTGCTGCCTAAGCCTGGAAGTAGCTAAATTCCGTGGTAGCTTTATGTTTTAATTATAAATGTTGTAAGGCCCCTGGAAGTCTGCTTCTGTGCGTGCCCACAGGGGCTCGAGGCTGAGGATAACCCCAAATTCATTCCCAATGAGGATCCAGTCTGGAAGTCATCTTCTGTGCTAGGCTTGGGGGGGGGGGTTGGTGATCTGGTTGGTCTTTGCTGAGCAGCCTCAGCCCACACCCCCAGATGGAGTTGGGCTTACAGCACCAGGGGGTGAGCATGGAGAGCTTCCCAGAGGCAGAAGCCAATTGTGTGGCAGGAGATGTGTGTTCAACCCCCCGGGTTGCTTGGGATAACCCCTCCCAGGCATCCCAGTCCCTCTTGGCCCAGCAGCACTGACTGGCAGCAGGTATCCAGAGCTGCCCTTGGAGAGAGGATACAGAGGAATTGTATTCGCTGCTGCTGGGGAGGCTGCAGGCGGCCATCAGGAAGCACCCTGGCATTGCCCAGTTTAGCTCCAAGTCCTGCTCTGCTCATGTGTTGGGCTGGGGAGTCCTGAGGGTGTGGAGGGAGGAACTCTCCTTGCTGAGGCTTAGCAGTTAAAGTAGCACTGGAAAGAAAGAGGCTGCCTCCTTTCTCCCCAGCTGAGTGAAGGGGAAATCAGTGCCACTTAATGAACTACAGAGCCTCCAGTTCCTCCTAATGTTGGGTACCTCATCCTCACAGGCCACACACCCTTGCTGGAAGGCAAGTACCATATGTGCAGGCTTCTGGTGGGAAGGAAGAGTTGCACTCCAGTTTCTCTTGCGTGCCATTAGAGAAGTAAATCCAGTAGCTCTTGGGTTTCTCAATAACTCTGCAAAGTTTTCAAACCTCACCTTTCTGCAAAATAACAAACTCTGCATGTTTCTTCTCCTCTATATGCAATCTTTTAATGATTTAAAAGGGTAACCAACAGTGAACTTTACAGGAGAGAACTGCCGCTGGTTACTGGCAGCGCAGAATATGGTGAACATGCTGTCTCTTGTTGACAGGGTGCCATGCTTTGTAATGTTGATTTCTGCTAATAATCCTTAAAATGCACTTCAGCTCTTCCACAAAACTTTTGGAGTTACCAGCAGCTTTTTAAGATCACTTCTATTAGCAGGCAACTTGTGGTTAGTCAAGAATTCGAGTGCCGTGCGTTGGTGTTTGTGCCTCTCTTGGTTGTTGATTCAAAAAATTTCAAGAGCTTATTGTAATTCAGGGGTAGGGAACTGATGTGAAACATGCCTGTCCAACCACATAGAGCTTCAGTGTATACCCACAGTGTGAGATAAGATTATTGCTGAGATAGAAAACAGTTGAAGAGCTTTCTGCAGAAATACACCCTATTAAGTCTCTTACCGAGTAATTTAAGCAGAGAAAGAAAAGCTTCCCTGTAGGTCTCTTACATGCCATGTCCTCCTCATTCTCCTCCCTGCTTATTTGGAGCAGTGTTGCCAGGGAAAGATGAAAGTGGGAGAACCAAGCCCAGGCTGGTCAGCTGCCAAGTGCTGGGGCCTCTGACTCAGAGCTTTGGCAACTATAGGAATAATTAAAATTCTCTCTGTGCTCACTTATATTTGTGTAAATCTTTTTTGTTGAATCTTTAAAACAAAGTAGGATGGCTGTATGGGAAATAAATACAGTCAAGCCCTAAAAAAATACGGACATTGTCTGAACTCAGCTAGCCAGCTAGATTTCTGCAAGGTTTTAGTTTAGTTTAGGGAAAGGCCTTCTCCCATCTCTGATTATTTTCAGCATTCAGTATCGATATGTGCAACAGGAATATGTCCACATGATGGACATCTCTTTTATTTGATCCTCAAGGCAGTGTTCATTCACAGCAGCTGTACAAACCAGCCTGTGCTGTACAGGGTCCATCAGAGGAGACATCCTGGGTTCTCTCTGAGAGGTGAAAGTGTTGCCCCCACACCCCCTCTCTCCAGCCATGCTGCCATGGACCCTCCACTGCAGCCACACTCCTGACGCTGCCCTGACACCAGGGGTGTTTACTAACAAAATGCAGAGCATTCTCAGTGTTTTATTCATGCGTTTTGCATTCCTCCCCAGTCCAGTTGGAGGTGTGAATCCCCACCCTCCCCTTTTCATCTGAAGCGCTCTTTTATCTGGGGTCAGTGCTGGGTGGCTGTCAGCAGACAAGGTAGCTTGCCAAAACCAACACTGCCTGGGCTTGTGCAGGGGTGGGTGACACTGGCAGCAGCGGGGAGGGATGCTCTGCACGGGGTAGGCAGGGTGAGTGCCCTTTCCAGCACTGCCTGGGGATTGGGGTGGGGGAAGCACCAGAGCTGCAGGAGGCCAACCAGAGGGTGAGGAGGTTTGGTGTCACTACACATGGACCCAAAAACAACAGTAAAAGAAGACAAGCTGGGCAAACTCCTCGGGCTTCTAGCAGGCCAGGCTGCTGGCAGCCCCTCACAGCAGCCCCGTCAGTGGAAGTTCAAAGTTTGATAAGCTGCCCAGGTGCCCAGGCTGGCAAGATAAGCAGCACTCCATGGAGGCTGGAGCTGCAGCTGCTTGGGAGATGGAGTGAGGGCTTTTCTCTGCTCATGGGGACTGTGTTCCCATAGTGGTGTTTTCCTACCTGCTGTCACAGAAGAAAGGGAGGCACCCCCAAATACAGGAGATGTTCTGCCTCTGTCACCGACTCACAGTCTGCATACACCCACACAAAGAACCACGGAGATGCTTAGTCCTTACCAAAGGCACAGCCCAGAGAAGCACTGTCATGCAAAATTGACCCCCAAAATCAGTTAAATATGTGTATGTTGGAAGAGGTGAGTTATTTTTGTGATCTTGCTGGATGAGACCAGCAGAGCAATAGTGATATAGCATACTAATTAAGGAGCAGTTCATGTTAATATTCTGGTAATGTTGGTTAGTTAAGTGCTGAGGATTGCCTGGAAGTTTTGTTTATTTTGTAACTCAGGGGAAAAATTCTGTTCTTAAAGCTGTTAGTAAAAAATACATATAGTTAACTGAGTGCTCATGTTGTACCCGAGAACTTTCATGCTACTAGAACTCAACAAACCAATAATTTTATTTCAGATTGTTTCAACAAGTCCATGTGTTACAGTTCTGTGGGTAATTTGCCATATCAAGAAAGTGCAACAAACCTGTCGTATTTTTTTTTTCATATTTTCATATGTGGAATTCTTCATATTTTTTTTCTGCCCTTCTACAGATCCTTAGAATTTGCACAAGATACACACCAGAACAAGACACCATGACCTTTTCAGATGGCCTTACCCTAAACCGAACTCAGATGCACAACGCCGGCTTTGGCCCCCTGACTGATCTCGTGTTCACCTTTGCCAACCAGCTTCTGCCTTTGGAAATGGATGATACAGAAACTGGGCTCCTCAGTGCCATCTGCTTAATCTGTGGAGGTATCGTACAGAATGAACTGGGATGCATATGATGAGAAGGACAGACACAATAAGACTTTATGTTTTACTTATTTTGCTTTCCTGTACTAAAAGATGCAAAATATTTATGTGCAATATTGTGATGTTGTATAAACAACTTAACACAAAATGTCTGTCTTCCACTGGTGATAAATTACTGGGTTTTGTTACTGTTCTTATCCAATCATTACATCAAGCAACTGATCCTATTACTTGCCTTTTGAGGACTACACAATATATCCAGCTGCATTTTCATATAAGCAGTATATAGGCACTTGTATGCATAAACTTTGTTAAAGCAAGAAGCCCATTATTCATGTGCATAAATATAATTATATGCATATAGTTCCATTCACATAGAAATTGCTGGTGAAAACTTTCTTGAGGAAAAAAGTAGATTATACTTTGAAATTAGCTTACTGATTGGACGGGGTGATTACAACTTGAAAGGGGCATTGCCAAGTAAAATAAGGTAAAATAATGGTTTTAATGTACACAAAAGCAAAGGCTCAGATGATTTCTAAAATCGTCTGTAAATTTCTGCTAGTTTGATCCCCCATTCTCTCTCATCCTTTGCAAAATCTGGACTAGCAATAGAAACACACCTTGTTTAGATGGGCCATTTTGTTGAGCTACAAACTGAGTGCTGCTAGAAAACGTTTAAAAAACAAGAGTCAGACTTTGTTGACAATGCCCCTTGCTCAAAAAAAAGTTCAAAATCTTCCTAATTTTAAGTGTCTCTAATTATAACCTATCAAAAGCTCAAGTGGCTTTGAGATGTCATTAATATGTGACCGGTTAATCTTGGTTTACGGGTGACATTTGTTGTCACTCAAGCTAGCACTGCCATCTGCTGATAACTGATGGTAGCTCACTTCATTTTAGTTCTGATTAAAAGAACAAAACCCAAAAAACCAATTAGCTGTTGTCGTTTTGCATACCTAAGTAGCTTATCAATGACGCATATAAAATTAATTCTGAAATACTGTTTCCAGCAATATTTTTTTGCCTTGGAGAGGAAGGTACAAGAGTAAACTGCTAAATCTGGACCACTAAAGTGACAAACCTTTCCAATCACCTAGGAAAAAATGAATCTAAGTTTCAGAAAGCCGTGGTTTGCCCTTTTTCCCACAGAATACTCACTACAGGGTGTGGGTCACATGCAGAGAAAAAGATTAAATTAATGAAGTTCAAATCAAGAACAAGAAGGAGTTTCTGTGACTTGGAGTTTATAAAAAGAAATAAATACTAACATTTAAAATCACACGAGTGATATGATACTTTTCTACAGATCGCCAGGACCTTGAAGAACCAGTGAAAGTGGATAAGCTTCAGGAACCACTGCTTGAAGCACTGAAAATCTACATCCGAAAGAGACGACCCAACAAGCCTCATATGTTCCCAAAGATCTTAATGAAAATCACAGATCTCCGTAGCATCAGTGCAAAAGGTACAGTGTCTTCCAGTAATAGTGTCAGCATTAGGTTTCAGAGGAAGCTGGCCTAGAGATGTGGTTTGTTATTTTTTAAATGTATCTAAGAAAGGTTCCTTTGAGTTTTCTCATCAGGCGCTGAACAGGCTGGGAAGTAGCTGAGTCCACACCACTGGGTGTATTGAAAAGATGAGTAGGTGTGGTGCTTAGGGACAAGGTTTCATGGTGGACTTGACAATGCTGGGTTAACAGTTCAACTTGATGACCTTAAAGGTCTTTTCCAATCATCCAAACCAATGATTTTATGGTTCTCTTCTTCTTTATATAATTCCTGTGTTTAAATTGGTTTAAACATACATGGTGCTGCATTCTTCATGCAACTTAAGAGCAAAAACATTGTCTTAGTATAAGTGAGTTATCAGATCATTAGCATGAACTTTTTGTTAATTATTTTAAAGCACGATAAAACACTCATTAAGCCTTTTTTAATGTTTAAAAGTGGGTCTGGATATCTGGGCCTGTATTTTGTATCACTAATGGCTGTCAAAAGACCAGGTCTGTTTACAAACAGCACAATACACTTGTGCATGCAAAATTCCCATAGACAGTAGTCTGATAGACTGAAGATTTAGAAGTAATTTGATCCAGGATTTTGGGGTTCCAGCACCACTAATCCAAACCAACTGTGATTATCCTGGGATTGATTTTATCACTTTGTGCAGTCTTGTCTGTGGTGTATTGATCACGTGAAGCACACCCAGTCTCAGCGCTACGACGTAACTTCCCTAAAGGATGGGTAGAGCTGGCTGCTTCCATTTCATCAGAGGTTCCCTGCTCTGTGTCCTGTCCCTCCAGGTGTGCAGCTTGAGGAGGGGCTGGGGGCTCTTCTCAAGGCTGCAGAGGATGCTCAGCACCTGGCAGCTCATAGGCAGCCTCTGTGCATGCCCAGTCTGCGCCTCTTGTTTGTCCTGTGTCTCCCCAAGGCCCCATTTCAGCTGTGTCCAGCTGTTTCATCAGTGTTTGCCTCCAGATTTAGCCTGAATACAGAGAGTCTGGAGTGCTTACAGTGCTTATTTTTCAGTGGTTGATGCAGCTCCACTTTCTTACTAAGCTGACTCAGCTACAGATATAAGTTATCCTGGTAGGAAAACAAGCACATGAGCTTGTGTGTGCTGGTACCCATGTAGCTATAGGTTGGATGCCTTTGAAAAAAATTACTCATGTCATTTGACATGGTTTGAGAGACTTCAGGGGAAAAAAATAGCAGTTATGTCACTCAAATAGTACACTTGTTTTACATTAACACCTGGACTGTTACCGTTTAAACAATGTATATATGTCTAAGTTAAAGGATTAAGCTACAGGTATGTCTATAAAAAGAAGTGAGCAATGTAATTGGATTGATTAGAACTGAAAAAAGTAACTTGGAAAGGAAACACCAGGAGCTGGAAGAAAACATATCCTAAAGAGGAACCCCTTACCAGGCTATCATCTATAAAAATATTTAGGGGAGATGGTACATTCTGCTGTTCTTGCTTGTGGACAAATCTATTTCCACTTTCCTACTTCTTTGACAGAGCCCTCCAGCTTCTCAAGAACACGGTTCTGTCTCTATACTTTCAGGGCACTAGAAAGGATTCTTCTTTCCCTTCTGACATGAGTATTTAACTTTAATTATATCATTAATGCTTTATAGTAGCACTAAATCATTCCAAAGGACTAGTGATGTCCTGGAGGGGTGGGTGTGTCTTGAGTTTTATTTGAAAAGATGTACATTAGAAGATAATGACTCTTGATGGTACATGATCCCTGAAAGCAATTACCAAAGTAAGCATGAACCTAACTGGCCAAGAACATCTCCTTACACTCGAGTTCCTTGCACAGTTATATTCTTTTGAGGCATTAAAATTACTGTAACAAAAGAATTAAGTGTTCATGGGACTGAAGCAAGAAACCATCTTCTGAGTTTGCTTGTCCCACCATTAAATTGAAAACTGGCAATACCTGAAAAATTACTGGGGCACTACAATTGTATATACCCACACTAACACTTGGTGCTGCAACTGACCTACTCCAGAACAGCAGAAAACAGGAACTTAACGTGGCCAGATTCTGTTCTTCAGCACTACTCTGGCTACAGGCAATTTTCAGAGAAGCTGCATTAATTTCTTTCCAATTGCTTGCCCCTAACAGTTATTTAAGAGGCTTTAGAATGAGCGTTCACTCGGAAAGCCATTTATTGCCTTTGTGGATGATTTCTGAGGCTCCTCAGTTAAGTGATGAACATAAGCACTCCCTTCCCCTCTGGGGGTGCCCCCTGAGACTGAGAGCCCTGAGACTGAGAGCCTGCCCACACGGGCACTGACATGGAGAAGCAGAAGATACAGTTCAGAGGAGAGAAACTTTGGATATCTTCAATAACCAGATTGTTCTCTCATTAATTTTGTTGGCTCTTCTTGCCTTCCCTCACTTTAAAGAGCACGGATTCCTGTTTGCTTTAGATTTAGGATTAATTTAAGCTGATCGGGAATCCAATACACGTTAGGTGAGATACTTGAATGCTGAGGTTTATGGCTATAAATTGCCTGATGTTGGCTTTATAAGAAAAATCTTCCTATCAGCAGCAAAATAGATGAAGCATTCATGCTTCTGTGTGGGACAGAACCTCTACTGTATATCCTCACTTTATTTGAGGTGTAATTCTAAAATGTTGCTGGTCTTTATGGTCCTCACCATTAAGTAGCTGAATATTTTATTAACTTTCAGTCCTTAAGCTGCATCACTTGTTTACAACAGACTGTGGTACTTAATGAGGGTGTATTGGCACTACTGCTGGCTGTTGAGGGCTCTCTGACCATGGCTGCCCATAAGCAACAGCAACACAAAACCCCTCAGCTGGATCTTCCTGCTTTCCAGCTCATGCTTTTTTCCAGCTACAGTCTTTCTTTTCACAGAGGAGTTTTTCTTCCATCCAAACATTTAAGGATTTCCCTATTTGTGGTAACTTATTAAGACCTAAGCAGCTCCCTCAGAGACATCTGCCCAGTATCAGGCAGGGTCTTGGCCCTTTTTTTAAACACAGCTTTTCTGTCATGCTGTAACCCTGTACACAAAGCACGGCCTGGATTCTCTTTTTTCCCCCTAAAAAGCTGCTGGCTTGCAGTCTGAGTAGTCAGGATTGATGTGGTAATTTTGTTTAATCCTACACAGATGAATCCATTTATTCTATAAAACAGTGATTTGTTGAATTCTTATTTCAGAGTTTTCTGTGTTGGAAAGAAGTGTTCTGACTTGAGTCACTGCAGTTCTCTTACAGCATTGTCACCAATTAACACAAATCAGCCAGAATTTTTGTCAGTAGTCTTTGCAGATCCAGCACAGCTTAAAAACAGTGAAGTACATGACTATAAAGATATCTCTGATTACAGTTTCATTTAATTTTTCAGTACAATTTAATGTTATTTTCATTCCTTCTGTTGAAAAGAAGCAACTCATCCAATTTACCCCTATTGTAATATCAGTTGCTATGTCATAATTTTTAATTCTTTAATGAGTATTCATCCTACTCCTTTTTCTTGAATGAAGTAGTTCACTTACATGATTTTGTATGCAAGATATAAAGAAGGAGACACCAAATCCTCCATTAAAGTAACATACCCTGAAATGATGCTGATGATGCTAACAAAAAAGGAAATTGTATAAATCATACTAATGGAAGGGGCTTGGTTTTGTTTTCTTTTTAAAGGTGCAGAACGTGTCATTACATTGAAAATGGAAATTCCTGGATCCATGCCACCTCTTATTCAGGAAATGTTGGAGAACTCTGAAGGACATGAACCACTGACACCATCCTCCAATGGAAATACTGCAGAACACAGTCCTAGTATCTCACCTAGTTCAGTGGATAACAGCAGTGTCAGTCAATCCCCTATGGTGCAATAAGACATTTTCCAGCTACTTCAGACATTCCTAATACCGTATGTACAGGGATGAAAAGCAAGAAAAACATTTCTACTGCTGCTTAGTTTCTGGACTTAATATATATCTATATATGTGTATATATATATATATATAGATAAAAACTCAACAAGGACCAATAAATTTTCATATGTATCGATATATACTCCTTGCTGTTTAAACTCTTAAAACTAGAAAATGCAAACTTTTGAAACTCTAAATCAGCCATTTCATGCGAAAAAAAAAAATAGCTAAGCTTCTGTTTTCTCCTCTGAACATTCAAGATTGCATGGTGACAAGACAGATCTCAGACTTTAAATTCTGGTTGCATTTCTGATGACTTTGTACATACAAATGTATGGCTGTACGTTCTAAACTGGATGTTTGGTGCTTTCCTTTTGTCTCTCATACTTAAACCGATCAAGATCCCAACCATATGAAATGGACTACTGTACACACCCAGAAAAGGAAGCTTAAAGGACTGTCTGATTTAGTTTAACACAAAAACTTGTCTCTGGTGCCCTCAGTTTGCATCTCCTTCATTGTAAAAATGAAACAAAAATTCACTGCACTAGCAGAGAAGACGTCGGTATCAGCGCTAACTGCCCAGATCAGTCAATCAATCAGATATCGTTTGATCCAATGTTAATGTCACTTTAAAATTTAAAGAAGTGGGTTCTTACCTGGCTGGTGCCCTAGCTACACAATTAACTCCAGTAATGATAGCCTCCAAGGCAGAAACACTTTTCAGTGTTACCATGATTTTGTTTACTTGTTCACAAGCCATTGGGGAAGCTTCGTGGGATGATCAGCAGCAGAGTCATTTCCAGCATTTGAATCGGGTATCTGAGTCCAGGGTATTTCCTAAAGAATCAACTGCCAGGAATTAGCTGGGTTATCCAGCCTTCCAGGAGCTAGGGAAGTACAGCTAGGACTTCCAGAAACACAAGGAGAGAATCTGCCTTCTTGGCCTTGTTAAATCACCATGAAGCAGAGTGAAAACTGTGGTAGAATGGTTAACAGATTTAAAGTGTCAGTTTCTTAGGTTTCATTTAAAGCACTAGTGGTTTGGTTTTTTTTTTATATATATATATTCTAGCAAGTCTGTGATGTACTTTCACTGGCTCTGTTTGTACATTGAGATTGTTTAACAATGCTTTCTATGTTCATATACTGTTTACCTTTTTCCATGGAGTCTCCTGGCAAAGAATAAAATATATTTATTTTAAAAAAAAAAACAACAAAAAGACCAACTGTGTAGAAGTAGTGCCTCTAATCCAAATTCTACACACACACACACACACACACACACACGGTAGTTTTCCATTTTTTAATGTTTAAACTTCATTTCAAAAAGCAGGTTTGCTGTTTGCAACCATGACAATTAAAATGTGCTTTAGCACAGCTGTCTAGAACATCTCTACAAGCCAGTCAGACAAATACATGACATTTCAATGAGTAAAAAAGAGCTTAAAACTGTAGGTGTAAGAACAAAATGTTAAAATGCCTACACACAATAATAAAAACCATCAATTACATTATCACATAAAATAAGTCAAATGTACAAAAGTTTGCGACAGAAGGGACAAAAGGACAACACAAGGTATTTGTTGGAAAACATCTGTGTGCTCTTCGGGCACTTAATTAAACATATCAAAGTCATCATCTTCATCAGACTCTGCAAAATATTTAACTTCTTTCCTAGCCCGGCCTGTCCGTGGCTTTGGGGCAGTTTCGGAGGCAAAGCTTGACTGAAAGATTTCCACATCAGAATCCTGGTCAAAAGCAGCTTTCTTGGATTTCTTCAGGAAAGAAAAGACAAATTAAGTTGTGATGCTGCGTGCATTTTCCCTTTTAATTCAGAACAGAAGGAAACTTTCCCTAACATCTGTAACTCCCATTACCATACTCATAACCTATAATAAGAACATGTACTTTCTGTGTAAAGTAATCATTAGGTTCTTTTTTTTTAAGGAGAAAAGAGCACAGAGAGAACTGACCTTGCTTGGAGTCAATTTCGGTGTTTTCTTCCCAGGGTTGTATTCACCTTCATTTTCTGAACTGGATGCTTTCCTTTTCTTTGCCCCTCTACCTTTTCCTAGGTGAGAGAATATGATTTTATTTTGTTTTCTTATTTTATTTTTTTTTTAAATAAAACTCCAGAGTTCAGCAAACTGAAAAAAACTTAACCGAAATTACTTTAATATTTTTACATGTACACACCAGCAGTAAATTATGATGTATTTTATTTTCTCAGTTTTAAATATTTTATATTTGCTCCGAAGTTACTATTCACACTGGCAACTGAAGCTGTCAGTTCAAAATCAAATGACTTCCTGGCTGAAGTACAAGTCCTCAGACCAGTTATATACTGATAACACAGCATTAATTCACCTTTTACTATTTAGTAAATGTACTGTTAACTGCCAACACTGGCATGTCCTTTACAGACTTCTCTGATTACACCATTTGATGTGTTTTGTTGTGAGGACTCTGACAACTAAGAACGGAAATACCAAACAATTGGTTTTAAAAGCCAGAAGTCACTACTTGCTAGAATTATTACCAGAATTTTACTGTCTTGTAAAAAGCTGAGGTGGAAAGACAATAATCAATACCCAATAGAACAGACAAACAAAAAGAGGACTTTTGGAACTCTTAAAATACATTACCAACAGTGAAAGTCAGAGAAAAAAGTTTACACGCTCTTTGTTACAAGTCAGTCCACTATTTTTGTCACAGAAAAAGCTCATGGCTGAGTAATAATTTAGTATTAAAATCAGTGTGGTTCCAACTTAAGATACACTAGTTTATTTTCCTTATAAAAATTACTGCAAACCCATGTTACAGAGGACATGGCACCAAAATTCGTACCTTTGGGTGCTGCAGTCTTCTTTGGAATACCAAATTCTGAATCAGAGTCAGAGTTTATAGTTTCCACCTTCTTGGCCTTCGGAGCTCTTTTAGGTTTAGGGGGCACATCTAGTTTTGCTGTTAGGAATTAAAGATACTAAAGAGGTTAAATCCATATATTGGCCAGAGGTGCTAAATTTTATTAGCTACTTTAATTACAGCATAAATGTTAGGTGTTAAAAACAAGATGAGTGGTGTCTGCACCTGGGGACAACAGACTTCAGCTTTTACGCTAGAATTGCCTGAAATAAAAAGGAGTCTTCTGTTATCACACTTAAAAATTGATCAATGCATCCAGTAAGTTCCAGTAGTTTTGATTAAATACTTTTTAATCTTTTTGAGCTTGCTGCTCCTAACATTTTTGCATTTACAGTGGTACAACTGGAGGACAACCTTCCCTATGATTACTGTATAAATTTGAGAGACAGTGCATCCCAGTGTGAGAGTATTCTATCAATATCAGTGAAAAGGAACTTCATAAAAAGCAGAAAGGAGCCTCATCTGTGGATTTCTTTTTTACAGAATTTCAATTACTGCTAGACAACTAGCCTTGCCATCTTTTTAAGATAGTTGTTGGTATGTTCACACAATGGCTGACAAAGGTCACAACCACAGAATCATTTAGGTTGCAAAAAAAACCTTAAAATCACAGGATAATATTTTCTGTATGCTTAGAGACAAGTCAGTCTGCAGAAAACACTTGGGGAGGGAAGCAACGGTGCTTAGGATGGAAGTCAGGAACCATCTTTGAAAGCAACTTGAAATAAGTCAATCTAGGTATCTCAGTTGGGAAAACCACTTGTATTAGCATAAAGTTAAAATAAATAAGCCACAAAGACCTACTAGCAAGCCTGGAAAAAGTACCCAGCAACTTAAAGCAGAAGAAATGCTTCCAGAATCACCACCATAAGCAGTTACCAGTAACAGAGGGGACAGGTAGTATCACCTGAAGGTAAATGAATTTAGGTCCCAACATACAACAAAGTCCTTCATACAGGAAGAAGCTTCACCAGCATAAAGAAATGTAGACCAGGGGGCAGGGAAGGGAAAGACTCAGAAGTTTCATCACCCTGAAGATGACAAGCAGAAACTGTGACCAACAGAATTTTAGCAGAAGAGATCCATTTTAGACCTAGGTGACATTCAGCATCAGGAGCTGGGGTTTAAATGTCCTCATAATTTATTTATGATTATATATGCTTTGGCCAGGTAATTGGGCCTTGCACAGTTCCTCATCCTATTCATACAAAACTTGGTTTGCATACAGAAAGCCAGGTGTGCTCTACTGACAAGTTATAAGCAGCACATGCACCCAGAGATGTTACAATCTTCAGCTGGTCCCAAGTCCTTGGGTTTGTTAACTAATGTTAGAAAAGAAGCAAAAGTTTGCACTGACTATCAAGGAATTGTGGAGAAGGAAAGAACTGGGAAATGAAAGAGAGGTATGGCACACTGCCACAAACACTAGACTGGTTCTTCCCTTGAAACAGAGCTTGTTATCACTGATCAACTCCTGTGAAGTCTGCATGCAGAACACCAAGTTTAAAGGACAGTAAACCTCTTGTTATCTATTGGCTAAAATAAGTATCCATGGATTCCAAAACATGCATGTCCCTCTGCACTACCTCTAGTGGGATACTGAAGCTGCTACCTTAGATTGTGTACCTAAAGCATGCGCAAGTGGGAAAGATCTCTGACAGCAACTAGATGTAGTGTAATAAGGCAACAAGGGTGAGGCTCTGAGGAGTCTCGAACCCGAGGCCTCGGCATTGCAGTACTGTGTCTTAGCCGGCTGTGCCACCAGAGCCTCATCCTGTGGGCAATGAGCGCTAGTGACACAATGAAGGCAATACAGTGCTCCAAAAGCAACTGACCTCTCTGCAAAGGATGCTCAGGACTGAGCTGAGCCTGTGCTTCAGGACTCACCTTTTATTGGCCCCCTGGTCCTGCTCATGCGCAGTGGGGGCCCGCCCTAATCAGGCACAGGTGGGCTTGACACAAGCTCATGCCCACTCCCTGGCAATTAGGGGCACCTGGTTGCCTTGTTACACTACATCTAGATAGCAGTCCGCTCACCCAAGATCCCCATTAGGTATAATGACATGAAAGGGAAGTCTGCAGTGGGGTCAGCATACAGTAGGCTTACTAGGAGCCCAAGTTTTTGGTAGAGAGTCCAGCAATGATGCCAGTCCTACAGCTAAAATGAAGGGTACATCTCACTGCTAGAATCTCACCAGCTGAAGGTGCACAGCTGTTTATAAACAAAGAGGAAGACAGATTCCCCTTAGGGAATATAAATATATCTATATATAAATATATTTATATATAAAGATAGATATATATCTATAAAGCACTAGAACCACAGACTTCTCAAACAGTGCATGGAAAGCAAGCTCAGCAGTCTTTTTATCCACTGTGGTGACCACTAGAGGTCAAGAGATTTCTTCTCAAATTGACAGACATCTGAAAAGAAGCTCATACCTATTCCTTTATTTCTTCTCATTGAAAGGGAATGTGGCTGGACAAACACAAGGCAACAAATGGTTCTTCCATTTTAGCTTCCTAGCTTTAAAAATCCAAGCTCTGAAGAAAATCAAGCAACTCTGGAACGATTCCCAGTGTGAGGGTAAGTGGATGCAATATTAAGATACCAGAAAATGTTTTTTGAAGGGGTTATTGATACGAGGTGTGGAGATGGACTTAGAATTAAAGAAATAACTAAAAGGATACCAGGCAACCAATGAACTAAGCATGCTTGTTGATCACTGCACTGTCAAAACTTACCATGACACTGTGGTCATGTCTAATCTGGGCAAAGGAGAAGAGATGAAAACTAGTGAAAGCAACATGTCATTGACACAGGCTGAGAGGAAGACTCCCAAAGGCTACTCTGAAGGCAAAAAACAATTCTTCCATGAAAAATCCACAGCCATGTTGTAAGGTTTCAAGTTAATGAAAACCCACCACATGTAGGCCTCGAGAAAACAGAATGGGAAAGAGATTGAAAGCTAATTGTATCTACGCTTGGTTACTGCATACACTGTTCCCTTGTTATTTACTGCAGTACAGAAGTTTAACAAAGGAGGTCAGCTATTTCTGTAAAGTCTATTTCTTGTATTATAGAATTTTGCTATCTGAAAGCTTTTGAGAAGTATTCAGACATTTACTGATTCAAAAAGGTTACAATTAGATGAGACCCAATGCAGCATGAAGAGATGATAAGAGAAGCAACAGGGGAAAGGATGAAAAGATGCAGCAGTTTGATGGTACCTAATACATCAGATTTCTTTTTTCTTGTTTACAAGAAGGTAAGTTAACTATTTTAAGTGCCTGATTTCCTGCAGATTCCTCAAGATATCTTTTAGAAAGAATTAATACAACAATTGCAAATTGATCAAAAGAAGCTTTAAAAAAAAAAAAAGACACAGTATCATGGGAAAAAAATCTCGCAGGAGGACAGAAAATTGAGCAGCAAGAAAAAAGAAAGTTATCTGAAACAAACACAGGACAAAAGGCAAATATCTGAAAGTAAGAAAATCCCCAGTCTATCATGTGCTAAGAGCTGTATTTTATAACTTATTTAAACTACTACTAGGTAAGAAATAGCATTTTTTCTCTATTAGTTATGGCAAGTGTCTAGCATAATCTAACACACGTAGAAATTAGCACAAGTCTTGCTCTTGGAAGTGGCACTAACAACCAATAAACCAATATTGCCCAAGGGAGGCAGACCAGAAAACCTTATTTCTACAAATACCCAAGTATGACCACACAACCAAATCCAAATAATAAACATCCTCTTGGAATTGTCCTTAATTTTGCAGTGTCAGATCCTCAATATGCCAGTTCTAGAAGCCTCATTATTAACTGAAAGGATTACCTCTGAAGTTTGAGGAGAGCCTTGCATCCTTCATTCCAAGAAAAAGCAAAAAAACCTGGGCCAAAAGGAACTTAGTGTGATACCCCACTGTGCTGGTTTTGATTAGGATAGTTAATTTTCTTCTTAGTAGCTGGTATGGGACTATGTTTTGTATTTGTACTGCAAACAGTGTTGGTTATGTGGAGATGCTTTAAGCCACTGCTGAGCAGTGCTCACAGAGCCAAGGCCTTTTCTGCTTCTCATCCTATCCCACCAGTGATTAGGCTGGGAGTGCACAGGAAGCTGGGAGGGGACACAGCTGAGACAGCTGACCAAAGGGATATTCCACACCATGTGGTGGTGTTATACTCAGCAAATAAAGCTGGGGGAAGGAGGAGGAAGGAGGGACACTGGAAGTGATAGCATTTGTCTTCTCCCAAGTAACTGTTACCTGTGATGGAGCCTGGCTTTCCTGGAGATGGCCTGACAGAAGTTGTGAATTAATTCCTTGTTTTGTTTTGCTTATGCATGTAGCTTTTGCTTTCTCTATTAAATTCTCAGCGAGTTTTCTCATGTTTACTTTTCCAATTCTCTCCCCCATGCCACCAGGGGGAACAAGCAAGCAGCTGCATAATGCTTGGTTGCTGAATGGTGTTAAACCATGACACCTATTTAGGACAAATATTTCTTTGAGGATCCTCCTTTGCAGTTGCTCTCCCTCCTTTTAAAGTAAATAATTTCGGTTCGTTATAGAATCTTATCTATCTATATCTTCAAATCCTAAGCCATTTTGTTTCATTTACTTCCCTGAGGGTAAAAACCTCTCATTAGTTAAACTAATCAAAGGCTGAGCACCAAACTCCTTATGTGGAAAGTACTAAGTTTTGACACCACAGCAACCAGTGGCAAGAAAACAATTAAAATTAAGAAGCTGGGAAAGTTTCACACCCTACATTGAATTTCACCAAGTTCAAAATAAATGAATGTACTTCTTACTTGATGAGAATAGACAATGCAAAGGTGGAGGAGATGAATTTTAAATAAATGGATTGGATTACAGGACAATCCTATACATACCCTTTTTAGCAGCTACTGTTTTACTTGGTATTTTCTCTGTTTGCTTTGGAGCAAAAGATGAGAAAACAGGAGCAGAATCCTCTTCATCACTGTCCAATTTTGTTGTATCTATATTCACAGAGTATGTTTAGAATAAAACATGTTCACCACATATTTTACAACATCAGTATTCATTTCAGTCAAAATTAAACACAAAAAAGTGCTTCGGGTAATGGGTGTAAATTGGAGCACAGGAGGTTCAAGTTGAATATTCGAAAAAATTTTTTTACTGTAAGGGTGACAGAGCCCTGGAACAGGCTGCTCAGGGGGGTCGTGGAGTCTCCTTCACTGGAGACATTCAAAACCCGTCTGGACACGTTCCTATGTGATGTACTCTAGGTGGCTCTGCTCTGGCAGGGGGGGTTGGACTAGATGATCTTTCGAGGTCCCTTCCAACCCCTAGGATTCTGTGATTCTGTGTGTGATTCTGTGATATTAGAACTAGGCTATGGATGTACTGTGACTTTCTTATCTATGATAGAAACTTTGTTCCTCTAAGGATAAAAACTCCTTCCTCTTTATAAATCTGGACACCTTCTTTTATAACTGGTGTGAAGTTTGTATATACCACCAACTCCACACTATGTATACCATAGCAGTTGCTATAAGAATTAAACAGTGAAAGAAGCTCACCATCATCTGTCTTTTGAGAGTAAGATGGAAAAGAGAAGATGTTCCCAAAATCTTGATTTTTCTTGTCGTGAGACGTCTTTCTACTTCAAATCAGAAAAAAGAAATCACATGAGTCCAATTAACTATGTACTGAAGTATCCAGTGTACAGCATAGCTGTATGAGATTAAATTCCTGTTTTAGCACTACAAAACATTTCTAGCATTTTTTCTCAGTTCTGTACACCACACTGGCACAAGATGGAAAACAAATTTTACAGAATGCAGTTTTAACAGATGATATTACTGACAGTGTACCATAGATTGGTAAGTCATACTTAACTCTGCATAGGTCAGTTGCAAAGTTGAGATAATATATGCTTTTATTCTTTTCCAGAAATGCATAAATTTTATTTCACATGGTACACGTAGAGTAATAGCAGGTAAATGTTTCTCATTTTTTTTTCAGAGTTCTGCATTCAAAGAAGTTACCAGAACAGCAGTACTGCTGAGTTACAGTACTTACTCTGGAGATGGCTTTGATTTGGCTGGTGAAAAGTCATATTCATCTTTCTCCAGACTGTCTGAGGGAACAAACTCATCCTCTCTGTCATTTGTAACTGGAGAGGCCTTTACTTTGAGGTCATCCAAATCATTATTATTGTTGGCATCATCATCATCATCTGCATCATCTTCTTCTTCTGAGAAGTCAAAAGTGTACTTGGGCCTCTCAGCTAAAATAAAAAAAAACAACACATATATGCACATTTCAGGATAGTTGCTTATGTTAATACACAAACAAATTAAAGTGGAACCCTCTAAACAATGTCTGTCTCAGAATACACAAAAGACTGGGGGGAAATAAACTTTTTTGTGCCTGGAAGAACGAAGGGACTCAATTTAAAGCGTTACCAAACATTTAACCCCCCTTGCTCAGATAACTTCAGCTAACAAGTACCAGCTAGGGAGGCACCACTGTGTAAGAACTTGACTTAAAAGCTGAAGTTTTCCTGGATCTATCATTCTAACATTCTTCCCAATCAAATGCTTGAAAAAGTGATCAACAATTTTCCTTTTCGAAAAATCAGTATGCTTTTTCTTTAACTATCAAATACTTAGATATTTTCTTAATTTTCAGTCTCTGATATTTCTAATTTTCCTGGACTGTTCAGAATATTTTTGATAAATTTGTCCTTTGGGGCTTTACTGGACAATATCATTGCATTAGAGTAAATTATTTGTTTGTAACAGTATTATCTGGTCTATTCCTGGTATAATTTACTACTAATGTAAATAGTTTCTATTCTAGTATTTAGAATAAGGGAAAAGATTTCTAGACCAAATTACAAAATCTTTTATTTCAACCTTTAAGTTCCTGCTCTTGAAACAGTTTTTCACTAACTACACAGTAAAGAAAACATAACTCAAGCTATGTGTAGGAGATGAAGTCCTAAAGGAAGGTTATGGTCAAAAGAAAATCCAGGTTTGTAGCTAAAACATTCAGTCACAATGCACTATTCACAGAAAAAGGACAAAATTCACAGTACCTGCAGCTCTCCTAAGCAATGAATCTCTTGGAATAATCACAGGCTCGTTCTCTTCTAAATCACTTTCAGACTTGGATTCATCATCTGACCATGGGTTTCGTTTCTTCACTTTTTTTGCACTGGATTTTGTAGATGATGGTGTTCTTCTTACCCTAGTACCTGCCACAAGTTAAAGCATTTCCTACAGTCAGGGTAAAAATATTTTCATCTTTTCTAACCATTTATGATGCATAAATTTAGCATAAATTTTTATCTCCCTTAAGTTCTCCTTTAAACACTGTGAATTTTCTTCTTCCTGAAGAAAAATAGCATCATGAAATGATTTTACATAGAAAAGAGACCTGCTACTGCCAAATTTGTTTTATGACTGAAAAACATAAAAGTCTAACTTGAAGTTTTAGCTCCTTTGCAAACTTCTTTTTTTTGTTTGTTTGTTTGTTTTTAAAGTCCCTGGAGTTTTCCAGGAGAAGAACAAGCACTTTTCCACTATACAGGGAACAAGACAGCTCACACTAGCTAGTGTAGATTTGAGCTGCATGTAGACAACTCAGTCATAACTAAACTCAGTTAATCTATTCAGGCTGGATAATTAAAACCAGATCTTATCTCAGAAGCAGCATTTGCATAACCACTTTTTAGTCCTTTTTAAATCTCATACTTACAACGCTCTCCTTCCTGCATTTAGCTCTCTTTTTTGCTGCTCTCCTGTTACTGTATATACCTCAAACAGTAATACTAAATTCCTACTAACAGAAGAAACAGTAATGTTAACAGACATCAGTTAGTCCTCCAAGCCATAACAAACCTAAGTTTTTAAAAAGTAATAATGACTGAATGTTTCAATAAGAAAATGTATTTATTTAATCGAGTTTTATGATCTATACTGTTACTCAGATTGGAGGCAAGTGACACATCCTTCAACATCAGGGAGGCTGTGTATCAGAAACTGCAGTTTGGATGGAATTAGTCTAATTATACAAAAATAATCCGATTTTTTTTAGCAGACAAAGATTTTGTCTCCCAAAAAAATCAAAAGTAGAAAATATAACATCCACCACCCCTGGAAAAGCAGCCTACATAACAGAAATTTCAGCAGAGTACTTGCAAGTGTTTCCACAAATCTTTTTAGGGAAGGAAATCAGGTGAAATAGTGATTATAGTGGTATATTTCCCTTCTCACTGTTTATTAAAAATATATATAATGCCCAATTAGCATACACAACTAAGGTTAACAATGACTGTGTAAGGCTCTTACCAGGCTCCTTCTTCTCTCTCTTAGGTTTAGGGGGTTTAGCTGCTGTGGCTGATGTATTCAGTGAGTCATCTGCACCTCCCTCGGCTGGCACACCACCAAATTCTTCATCAAATTCTGTTTTTATTGCTAAAGAATCAGTTTCACCCTAAAAATAAAAGGTTGGGCAAAAAAAAAAAAATTACATTTCTATTTCAAGATGGAACTGGAACAGTTTTGTAGAAGATAATTAGCCTAGTAATAATAAGTAATTCTAGTAATAAGTAAGTAAAGTAGTAATAGCAAATTAGTCTAGTATATTTACATTTGTTAAACAGCTTTGGAAACAAGAAATCTCAGTAAAATCACCTGAACAATAAGTAAAATCACAAGAGTCTTCCCAGATAAGGGAAGACCAGATTTTATCTACCAGATAAAAGAAATCTGGTATTTACTTCTTAATGCAGTGTGTCAGCAAAACAGTAAAACTACAGCATTACTGAGGTCTAGAGGTTTGGATTTATGCTTCCAGAGCAGAAAACCAGAGCTGTTAAATAATAAATAATCTAACTATATCACTAGGGTTTTTTACCTTTTTCTTTTTCAGCAATTTCCTACTGGCATCAGCTTTCATGGCAGATGTAATCTGTGGAACTATTCTTCGGCCAAATGGTGATGGCATGGTCTCTTCCAACTGAAGTTTCTTCACCTTGGGTTTACCAACTTTGCCTTTTATTGGTTTGCCAACCATGCCAGCCAAAACATCTTCTCTTTCCTGTGCTTCTACTTTCTAACAAACAAGGGGAGGCAAGAGGAACATACTCGTTTTTAATGAGGACAAAGTGGAACATGGCAATTTCTTAAGATTCATCTCCTTTTTTCATGGAGCATAACACTTCCCTTAATTCTCTCTTGAGTTGTAACACACTTTCCGGTAATGAAAAAAAAACAAAAAAAATTCATCTTGGTATATTCTTCATTACTCTGTTCAGTTAAAAACTACACTTTTATTCAGGATTAAATATGAACTTTTGGACACTTCTAGAGTGAAAAAAAGTTTTCTTCTATAAGGTTATATTTTTTGTGTACGTGTCTGGGTACTGATGTAGTGTTTCAGAACTTCCACACTTCCAATTGTAAATATACTACAAACACACTGAGGAATAAATGTCTTATTTGTATTATTCTGTGTCACTTCAGAAGTGTGTATCAACCCTTTCCAGGCAACACTGAAAGCTGAGGCTCAGCAAATTGTCGAGCAGGACTTCACCTTTTCCCAGAGTTACTGATAATGCAAAGTAAGAGCCCCTCATATTGTAATTTTGGTCTCCACACTTTGCTCCTACATGCACAGCTTTGCATCTGACAATACTTCACAATACTGAGAATGCTTCACAATCAAGATCACCTAGCAGTAGATCATGTAGAACTACTATAATTATTACTATTACCAGCTACTACTTCCAGTTTGTTTGTCACCTGAAAAGAAACTTTCTCCTGGTAATTTTTCTTTTATCATCACTGACTGGAAAAAAAAAACACAACACTGCAACAGGCAGTCCCTGAGAAACACAACTAGGAACACAAATAACCAATACTGACTTCCCATTTATCACTATACTTGGAGGTCCACCTGCTTTTACACTGAAACGTGGTGCTTAGGTTTTTTTGCTTGCATTTTAATACTATGAATGAATTATTTGAATTAAATTAACTTAAATTTAATATTCTTATAGAAAGATATGCAAAAACAAAACATACTTCAAGCTCTTCAACAAAGGCTGCTAAATCTTCTTTCCAGAGATCTGAAGCAGATTTCCTCTTAAGGTCATTTAGCTCTCTCTCCTAAAATATAAAAGTAGTTATGTAAGAATCTAAGTTACTAAGTTACATTGCAACTACAGTAAATAGTATAGAAACTGAACATTCACAGTTAGACACAGTAATTACTATACCATTACTTATTTACTACATCAACCCTTCCATGGTGTACCAACCTTTGAGTCTCTCTGCTTAATTAACTCTTCTACTTTCTCTTTTGTCAGTGACCACAGAGACATGTTTAAGATATAGTTAAAGTCAGGGCCAGAAGCTGTGCCAGAAGCAGAGGAAGCATCATCATTCTGGTTGTGTGGGTCCTCCTCTTCTGCTGCCTAAAGCAAGATACCCACAATTACAAATGTTAATAATTGTAGTTCCATGAATGAAATGAACTGTAACACTGCTCCAAAGCATCAAAGCATCACTTGCTTTTTGCTTTTCTTTTCTTTTTTTTTTTAATTTTTCTGGACCTTTACAGAAGGCCACGTTCCTGTGACCTTCTGTAGCTGCATTAATCATTTAATTTAAGAAAGCAAATCTGAACCTGATGCTAGCCAGATACCTTGTATGCTGCTGGTTACAGATACTGGGACTCTCCTAGCTATCTCACCAAGTTGAGACCTTTATCCTTGGGATTTTCATGTGCATCTGTTTCTTGAGAAATGAGCAGTCTTTTGCATAAAAACTGCTCTCAGATCCCTGAATGAACAAAGTTTGGAACTGAATCAAAAGCTCTCGTAATGGTTTTGTTATAAAATACAACACACTACACTGAGTTAAAATACAGTCATAAAAAAAAGCAAACTGAATCAAATGAGAAATGCACACAAACAGTGAAAGCAGTTACAGTGGCACAGAAAAACAGGCAGTTGACAGATACTGGAAGCTGCTTTCTGAAGTTTTATCTTCCCATAGTAAAACATGAAATCAAACTTGTCACATATTTCTCTTGGAATAAAAAGAAAATTATTGGGTTTTAAAAAAGGAATAAACCTAAGTCAAGGTGAATTTCCCTAAGGTTAAAAAGTCATAGCTTAATATTTATGTTTCACTGCAGAAAACTGATGAATCCTTAGTTATACATAAATAATACATTTTTAAAATCAGAGACAAATAAATAGGGGGAGAATCAGTTATTTGTGTTTGGTAACAGATACATGAAACGCTGCATCAGTCAATCAGAAATCAAGTTGCCAGCAATGATTTGGGTACTTTAAGAAATTCAATCCTCTGCACTATCATTTTCAGACTTGTATTATATAATTTTCTTAAGAATTATCTATGTACATGTATCAATGCTATGGGACAAGATTGTACTGGTTTAATGTAATTTTTTTAAATGAAAGCCAGTAAAGAGTAATGAATAATCTTTTTAAACATTGTGTGTGTTATAAATTAAATTAAACTACTAGAAAACAAACATCAGAATAAATTAATGTAATGTATCCCAGCAATAGCATCAAATATATCCAGACATTTCAGGTTATTACCTTTTCCTGTGCTTCTTTCCAGGCTTTTACTGGATCAGACTCATAACCTCGCTGGACCAACATCTGAATCAAGTCTCTTTTTGATCTGTTCTCTACAAGACACACATACACCAGGGGCAGGGGAAGGGAAAAAAACAAAACAGTGTAATAAAAATAAATTTTTTACATGCAAGTACATTCTATCATCTTTAAGTAATTTCCAGGTTCTCCCCTACTGTTACCAGTTCTAACTTAAATTTACTCACCTATGGTAATTTTTCCTTGTATCTTCTCTAGAATGAAACGGGCTTGATTGTTAAGCTTGGTAGATTCTGCACCCAACATTCCCACAAGCCATTCCTTGCGTAAACTGTAATAATGTAATCGCAAATCAAAGAACTCCTTCAAGATGTCTTGCACAGTTTCATACTTCTTCAAACATCCCATGTGATCAAATAGCACCTATAAAATACATAATATACTGCTTGAATGAGAATTCATAACTCAAACATTGTTACCATTTGCATCTGAGCTTATTTCATTGCACACATATACACACACACACACATACTATATAAAAGGCATTATTTTCAAGTCTTTGAACTCAAACCTTACTATGGAACTACACAGCACATAGCTGAATAGATTCTATTTTTATTTACAGGTAGATTTAACACAAGATCTGTGGTAACATATTCAAACAGGAAGACTGCTATGTAGCCAAATATGTCTGAATTCAGTTAAATGATTAATTTTAACTTAATATTAAAGCAAAACTTCAGTAGCACCTAACGATTCACAACTATTTAACATAACTGTTGAAAAGCATCTTTAATATTTCAGTTCAGCTGTGAAAACAGCCATCCTTCAAGTTCAAGCACACAGTAGGAAATAATTTATACATCGTGGCTGGAATCAACCTTGCCTGACTCCTGACATCTCCAGTTTAGACATTTATAGGTGAACTAGTCACCCCAGCTGCCCTCTATAGTCAACTGAAAGGATTAAGCCCCTCCACCTAAAGCACTTATTTGGGAGTTGGGTGAACAATGACAATGTTCACATTGCTTTGAAGATGCTTACAGTAGGGTAGAGCAATTCCTACCCATGCACAGGAGCAGCACTTAGTGCTTTTTTCAGTGAGCTGAAAAACATTTTGTAATCTGTTAAACAGATTACAGATTGAGGACAGGTTCTCACAATAGTTTGTATGGTTGTTTAAAACTGTGAGAAATGCTATCACCTCGATTTGGTAGATTGGCTTTTCAAGCACAATCTACAAAACTGGTTGAGCAAGGCCTTTCCCTTTTTCAATTCTGGGGTCCTCGTTGTTAATCTATATTCACATTTCTTTTGATTTATAAAATAACAGCAGCAATAATAGTATTTTTTGTGTTATGACAATATCTAGAAGTAGTACCTGCCATAAAAAAAATAGAGCTACTTTTTCAGTCTCTAAAGACAAGTAATTTGGAAACATTCTGGCAGAAATCATCTTACAGTTCAAATCCCTCTCATAATAGACAGACGTGTTTTGCTCAGATTCTTACTTACATCAAAACATGAGTAATTTACATCACTATTATGACTTAAGCAGCTTAAGGGTAATGGTTTTTAAACCCTACAACTTAAAATGGGATTTATGTTGTTGATAACATAGGATTGTTAAACTCCTAGTAGAGGATTAATAGTCCTGAATAAAGTGCAATTTTAAACATGGATACAAGTTACATGGTCAGAACTAAAATCTAATTATAATATGGGAGAAAGTTATTTGTATGATCTACTTTACATTAACTACTTCTGGTTAGCTGCACAGGAAATTTTCAGTCACAGAAAACTAAGTGCCCCTCAGCTTGACAAATTTGTTTTGAAAGATTGATTGATCAGGGTGAAAATGGATTTGCTCATCTATATTGAATTATTGTCTTTCATCACTCTAATCTTCTACTATTCAATTTCAAATACATAATACACAGTTCAACATCAAGTACCAAAGCACACTATAAAAACAAGCAACAGTAAGGATTCTGATAGCCAAACATGAAAAAGTTACCATAGAATTACAAGTAAGACTTGTTTGAAGCTTGAAGACTTTGTGCAATCCAGCAGCTTCTGCCTGGGCAAGTTTTTCTTCTGTCATCTTCACAACAAATTTCACAGTTGTATCAGTGTGGTATTCCTTATAGTCAGAAATTAATGCTGGAGTTTTTTCAGTCCCATTCAACATAGGTTCTAGAACCTGTTCTTTGTACACCTATTGAAAACAAGGTAGCAAAAACCAGAAACACTTCTTAAAATCCCCAGTTTCCTAAACCACAACAAGATAAGGTTTGAAAGCTTAGTGCATTACATCTGATACCAGATACAATTTACAGAATGAGTATAACCTGCAATGTGCAGGTCAAGACTAGCACAAATGTAAGAGGCATCCAACAAGGACAGAAAAGTCTACTCATAAGAAAAGGGGGATTAAATATTAATTTAACAGGAGAAGCAAGTATTCCTTGTAGTATGGACAGTAGATGGCACAGGTAGAAAAACATCTACAAAGACATACAAAAGAATGAAAGCATGTTCTCTTTCATGTATGCACAATAATCAGAAATTGTGTTAAAAGCTCATGTAAAATAACTTAGTAAAGAATAATTTGTTGGGTTTTGGGTTTTACCTAAGTGTATTTCACTGTTACTTACCTGGGTCCATGTCCTTACAGGAAGCTCTGTAATTTCTACTGTGTTCCTGTCCACCACAAATATTTCACCACTGACCACATACTGGTTTTGACCAAGTTCCTGTATGGTTCCTTTGAAGTTTTTGTAATTTGGGAGCTGAAATTGCAAAAAACGAGCAAAGTGGTATTAATCTTTCTAATAAAATGTCATTAAAATACTTGGTTCACATATACCATACAGCTACCATTTTATATTGCACTAACCCATCAACCAGCCTCTCATGCCTGTGAAAATCTTAAGTCATAGGAAAAATACTACAGAAAAAACAGAATACACACGTGCAAGTGACAGGAGAAAGTATCTTAAGGTCCACAGAGTAGATAAATTATTAAGAAGATGCAGCTGAACCCAGTGAGGTGATGGGGTCTTCGTTTTCTTTGTGGGATGTTTTTCAATATTTGGGTTTGTTTTGGTTTTTTTCTTTCTTTTAAATGAAAATTGCAAGCAAAAATAAAGGCATGACAGAAAGCAGATTAACACCCTAGTCTCACTACTTTTTTTCTTGTGCTGTTTTGCAAAGATAGTGGAACCCATCCAGTTTACAAAGTAACTAAGAGGACAGGGAGGTTTATTTTAATTGAATTTATTTCCTTATTCAGCTTACCATGCAGCCAAAAACACATACCAGCACACAGAAAGGACCTAGATGGCTAGTAGCCCTAAAGGAAGCGTAATAGATTCATTAATAAAATAAAAATAAATTTTAAAAAAGAGAACAGCAACTACTTATTGTTCCCAAGAATCTGGAAAAGGAACTCACTGTTTCATGAATATTAATATTGCACATTCAGTGAACTGTGATCTAAGTAGAGGAAAAAAAGTGTTTCTGCTTCTATGACTTTGTAAACACTGCCAAGTAGCAATATCCATCAGTTGTAAAGTAAAGGTTACATTGTCTGTATTTCATCTATTCCCTACAGATATTCCGGGTTCACCCAGATACTCTTCCTGTCCACAATTTTTCAAGCATACAGAATTTGAGAGACCTCTTATAAAAAAAAATAAAGGAACAGAAGTTAGATGCTGTCCATAAGTTGCTGATTTTCTTGAACTGTGACAATTTCTTCTCATATGCTTACAGATATCTGAGAGTACAATTCTGACAAGACAAAGTTTAGGTAAGTACTAGTGCCTTCAAAAAGGAAAGAGTGGTACACCTTTTTACTGTCAAGTCATAATTAGACAGTAAGATTTGCAACTGTGAAGCCTTGCAGTCAAACAGAAGAAAAAGTCCTCTGAAATAATTGGAAAAATTACAAATTGCAATGTTTTTGCATTAAGGTGAACTTCCTCAGTCTCACCCCAACAGTCAAGTAAAGCTCCTACACACAATTACTGGGGCACCTCAGTTATTCCAATAATCAAGCGTTTCTAGAGTGATACGAGTTCAGTAAGTACAATGGAAGGTTTATTTAGCAATCATAAAACACACCAGTATATACTATTATGCTTACCATTGGGTGGGGATCTAAGCCATCCAGCATTCGTCTGACATTGTTTACAATCTCTCTGGTATCGTAGTTGGGAAGTTTGCAAGCCCACCCAGTACCAATCCCTTCAGCTCCATTTACTAAAACCATAGGAATGATGGGAATATACCATTCAGGCTCTACACGTTGGTTGTCATCATAAAGGAATTTAAGCAAGTTGTCATCCACTGATGGAAAAAGCAGCCTTGCTAAAGGGCTTTAAAAAAGAAACAGAAAACTGTTCAACTTGAGTCCAGTAAATAAGGTACATAATGCTTTAACAATGCAAGGGTCCAGATACAATGTATTTGTAGATTCTTCTCATGTCCTCCTTTCTCTTTGTCATTCTGAAGCTGAAAATGCAATGTAGATACCTCCTCTGAACAGGAAGTTGTTCTCAATGTGTTCATAACCACTATTTGTTTCCATCACAATAACACCTGTACATGATCCACTAGTAGTTTATGACATTCAACATCCACAAAAATATAATTCATTGGAGCATTCAGAACACAGTTCACTGTCACCCAGTAATAAGAAGAACAGCATGCAAATAGTTGCTAAACTTTGTTGCTTTGTTGTAGGCCTAGCACTCTCTGAAAATGCTGCAGAGGTTTTACTGGCAAGTCCTTTTTTTCACCTGGAACATCATCCTGGATGAATGCTACTTCCAGTACCTCATGCAAAAAGGAAAATGCACTAAACTAGGGAGCTACAGAAAGAATATAAATGAGAAAGGGAATAAAACTTGGATACTTATGTATAAAGCTTACAACTGAGGAAAAGGAGAAATCACAAGGAATTTTAGGCAAAACAGCACAATAATTAGGAAATAAATGCAGCGATATGGCTTAAAAAATAGGGTAATTTATGTTAAAGAACATGTTCAGACACTCTGCACACCAAACTGAATTTCAAGGTACTAGCTGTGAAAAATCAGCATCATTAAATTAGGTCTTTATTCTTAAATTATATAGGTGTCATGTAGCTCAAAATGAAGAAACTTATCCAAAAGAAAAATAATCCATCTCAACTTTCAAGTCTATGCTGAGCTGCAGGATTTATCACTAGGTAATATCACACTTTCTATTGAGAAATTGAACAGATTTCACACTGAACAGGGAAACTGAAAGCTACTTCTTCAAGAAGTCACAAGTTAAGATCAACAACTAATCTGAGTGATGTGCATTTTCATTCTTCAGCCTTATGATTCTAAGTTTAATTCCCTAAAAGCTACAATTCCCACAGCACTTCTATGCAAGGAATATCAGGCAAAAAATCCATGTTAAAAAAAAAAAAAAAATCACACAGAGATGTAAAGTGGAATTTGAGCTTGGATCAAAATATTCCAATCTTCTCACACACATACACACACAAAAAAGCAGTGTTCTGAAAGGGTTAGCTTGATAAAAAGGCTTTTTAAAAGCATATGTTTAGCTTTACATTTGTGTTTACCTTAACATGGTGAAAATATAGCGAGGGCTGGCAGCATCCTTCCCACCATGAAGCCTGGTACCAAACTGACCAATCGGTTGTAGCAGATTAACATTGTTACTGCCAACAAAGTTCTGAGCCAAGTTGACAATCGTCATCATTAATGCTTGCTGCAAAAAACACATTCATAGCAGAAGGGAACAGTATTATCTGCTCACACATCATACTTATAATCAAAAATTTTGTGACTAGCCTGAATTAAATTTTTAAAAAGTAGTCTCCCTGAGAAAGTAATGTTATAAACCTATTACAAGAGCTGCTGGCAAAACATAATGCTTCTTGTTCCACAGCCACATTGCCTCCCTGATTTAAGTGTCCTTACATTCCATGCTTATGGAAACCCTTGGGAGTGTCTATTTTTTTCTAAAGCACTTATTCAGTGTAATGAAAGGGGTGAAAACTGACTGCCCTTACTACTGCACGAATTACTACTCATTGCTTTTCAAGGGAGAGAAGGGATGGAGAGAGACTCTTAACATGGCAAGTTCTGTTAATATTTCAGAAAAACAAACAAAACAGGAGATAGAAATAAAATTTATTCCAACACTATATTAGGTTTCCTAAGAACAGTTTGTCTTTTTCATACATTAAGAAACTACATTTTCTCATTTAAGACAAAATTTGTCCTAATACATATTTTCTATATTCCTGTGACTTGAGAAGCTAGAACTTATCTGGGTAATTCCACAACTACTATTACGCCACAACCCACAAACTATTTGGGATACCACTGTGCATGAAGATGCATGAAGACCTGGAAAGAATGGAAATTTGCTGCCTACAGTATATTTAAACTCCATACTGTTTCATTCCTTTTCTTTAAAAATAAATCTTTGATTAGTAGACTTCCAGTCAATAGGCTTGCAATTTAAATTCAGTAAACATTCACCTAATATTTTATACTGGCTAAAAATCCTCACAACTTTCTCCTCCTTCATACTCACCTCCCCATGATGATAAGCTGACATTTCAGCAACAGAACCAGCCAGCTGAGCAACCTTTACTTCACGTTTATCATTTCTCTTAAAGCAAGTGAATAAAACCTTGCGTTGCCCTGGCTTTAAACCTATTAAGAAGAATAGCACATTTTCAACACATGCACAAATGGAGACCTTTCAATAAACTCGTTTATTATAATTTCTAATCTCAAAAGAAGCCTAAAAATTAAATGCACGCATATTTACATGGCAGCATTAGCAAACTGACAGATTAATATCTGTTCTTCTAAAATAATAAAAAATATTTTACCAACTGAAAAAATACCAGGTAAGTGGAAACATAACCCTTTCAGATAATCATTATTGATATGTAGCATGCATCACTCCAATAAACAGCAACTTTATCCTAAATGTAAAGCTATCACAAGAGTTTCCTTTCCAGTCTACTAAGCAAAGTCTTTTTCCTAAGAGTATCATCACAAATTCAGCAGTGTCAACAGTAACTCTAGCTTACATGTATTTTAAAGCACTCTGAGTTTTTTCTGTGAAATCTTCAAGCACTCGCTAAAAATTAAGAACATAGTTTTTGTCCCCCTTTTAGATCTTTTAAGAAAGAAGCCAGTCTTTTGATCTGACTCATTTTTATGGTTTAGGTACACTGTAAGTACAACATCTGTGTGGAAGGGATTGTATAATTTTTTCTAAATGTTGTCTAGAACTGACAACCAATTCTAGATAATGTTTATTAATCTATTCACTGTTGTAATTCACATACATTTCTGAAATACACTAAAATATTGCTACGTGTTACCATTACTAACCTGGGTCAAACGTAAGTGCAAAAATTGAAAAAGACACTGACTGCCATCTCCATTTCATTTAAACTTGTAAAATCCATTTTTCTTTACAATGAGCCTGCAACATGTTTCTCTATCAAAAAAAAATCTATTAAATGTAACAGATTAGAGGTTTTTCTTTACACAGGAGAATTACCAAGGAGCAAGAGTGGTAACAAAAAACTCTAGAGACAGTCAAAGTGTTTTGCCTCTATTTTCTTCTGAGACTTGCCAAACGACTATTCTGTTGCATAGCACCTGATGATACTGAAGAACTATCATTGTTAGTGTACTGCACCCACTGAACAATTCACATATCTTGCTCAGAATGCAGAATTACAGCCAAAGTTGGCAGAAATACTGATAGCAATTATAATACGTAAAGTATTATATATGCAATCAGCACATACTATATACATGTATATTATATGTATAGTATTATACATGTGTTACACAGATAGCAATTATATATAATGTGTATAATATAATGCATAAATTGTATTAAATATTTACACATACACTCCCACACACAGAGATTTGAATAAATATGTTCCCTTCTCATTTTCCTACACTTCCCTAGACACAAACTTGGAAAACTTCCATTCAAATGAGCAGTTATATACTGCAAGTTCATTCTTTATTTCAAGTTGCAGCAAGATCATTCTGCTGTTTCTGAGAAAGCAGTCAGGGTATACACAGTATGTTATAAAGAACAATGACCTCTTGAAATACACAGCTCTACAGTGAATCCTCCTCCAGAGCAGTAAACTGTGTAATGCTTCATAGAGACTACCAGTTAACCCAAGCACCCAGCTACAGGACTAAGTCAGTCTGAAGAGGCAGAAAGCTTCAAGTCAGCTGAAGCTGACTGGCATTGATTCCCTAGATATGTATCTGCATACCTAAGCCAGCCTCATTCTGCAGCAAGCTGGAGATCCATCCTACCAAGAAGCTACTGCCCCTATCCACCTGTAAACTATCAAACTTTCTCATCTAAAATATTAAAAACTCTTGTTATATGAATGTTCCTGTACACTATAAAAATATACCGGAAAGTGGAGATAAATCCACTTTTTTTTTCCCCCTCACAAAACCTCCAGATCTTTCCTTCTTGATCTCAGTAAACACATGCATACTGAAAATAATACAGGCAGAAAATCCTGCTCGTGCTGTTTGCAGGCAGTTTTACAGATGAAGCTGTCGTGTAGTAAGCTGCCTCTTTTAATGTTTAACAGCTTAAACTTCTCAGAGGAATCATGGCAAACACTGCAGTTCCTTAGCATATAAATGATAAACAAAAATATAAGTTTTTGTATTCTTGGCATGAATGTATAATTTCCAACATAAATCACAGGATCAAAAAACAATAAAAAGGAACATTCCAACAAATCATAATGAATTATCAGCTTACCATCAACAAGGGAAGGGATAGATCTCTCATTGTCTGAATTTGAGAAAAGGATCAACTCCTTGTTAATGAAGTCATTGTAAGTCAAATGTTTTGTTGCTGTACCATATAAAAATTGCTGAAAAAAACCACACACGTTATTCATTCAATACAAAAACTACATGACATTTAACTCTCACCCACCAGATTTATTACTATTATTTAGGACTCACCTCTGGAAGGCCATGTAGCCGGCGCTGTCGCCTGTCCTCCATGAAGTTTGTTAACCATTCTTTACGGTCATCAATCTTCTTCTTACTGAAGGCCTGAAAAGATTTCAAGCACACTAAATTATCAGCATACAGATGTTTGTATAAATGTATGTTACTTCAGTCAGAATTGTAAGTGTATAACATTACCTGGTCAAGTACTCAATAAGCCATAAAACTAATGTTTATGCTTAGGCAGCAGTAAAAGTCCATGACCTTTCTGACATTCACAAGGGATTTTTGCACTGACAGAACTCACTGATCATAATTTAAATTTAGAGCACTTTTCACAAAATCAGTATACAGTCAGATAAATCTTCTCATCCTCATTCCTCTCTTCAAAGAGTTGTCTTTGATACACAATTTGATACACAATTGGGATTTTTCCCTAAATATTTTTAAGGTTGGGTTCATCATTTAGACTGATCTCTAACCAGTTGTCATCAAGAAAATTAACTAAAGGTATTAGAAAAAACACTTCTTGCCCTCTCCATGCCCTGTTTGTTCTATCAGCCACATAATGCAAATAATCTGTATCTGTTCCTGAGTGGCTGGTCCTAGTCCTTTTCACAAGACTGACAACTTGACAAAATTGACACTACATGAGGAGACTAACACAGAATTAAGGCCAGGTGACTGAGGGCCATAGACTTCATGATGATATGACATCACTTTAAAGCAAGGTAACAGTTGTTTTGTCTAAGATGGGTACTTTCCCATTTTTAATTTTTTCTCTCCTACTGTGTTTGGTCAGCCTGGTGTGGCTTTAGTAGTAGGGAGGGGCCACAGGTGTGTCTCCTGTGACAGCCTGCTAGAAGCTCCCCCGGCACCAAAATCCTGACCCACCTCTGGACAAGGCCAAGCCCAAACCCAAGCAACTGTGACAATGTTTCTTCAATTAACATATTTAAGAAGGTGAACAAAATCTTCTAAGAGACCTGAAGTTTTCTGCAGGGGTGGAATGAGAGAGAAACACCTATGCAGACACTGAGGACAGTGAGGAAGGAGAGGGAGCAGGTGCACTACAGCAAAGATTCCCCTGCAGCCCACGGAAGAACACAGTGGAGCAGCCTCTGAGTGACTACAGTGGAGAATAAGTGAACCTTCAGCTGTGGAGGACTCCACACCAGGGGAAGATGGCTGCACCTGAAGAAGGCCCTGACTCTGTGGGAAGTTTGTTCCTTACTGTCATGCTCTGGTTTGATTGGTGACAAATTTAACTGATTTTTTCCTGAGTCTGTTTTGCTCAAGTCCACAAATGGTGAGTGAGCCCTCCTTATCCTTGTCTTGATCCATGAGTTTTCATTTATATTCTCTCCTCCTCATGGCTGTGGCAGGGGAGAGTGAGTGAATCCTTATCCTTGTCTTGATCCATGAGTTTTCATTTATATTCTCTCCTCCTCATGGCTGTGGCAGGGGAGAGTGAGTGAATGGCCACATGGGCCTAAAATATGACACCTACCCCTTTTTCTTTTTGATATCACCTAAAATGTAAAATGTTAATTAAAACACAAAGGGTGAAACATTTCTTGACAGAACAGCTTTGTTCCAGACACCATCCTTTGTCCTTCTACAAGCTCTCTTTGAAACATGTGTGCTTATAACAATTAGTTAAAAGATTTCAAATTCAAATATGTAGAACACATGCATGAATACACATACACCACGCAGATACATCTTATGAATAGCTAGTATTTATCTGGTAGTATTTGCTCAGAAAGAAAATTTAGATTCCTGAGTAGATCATCTGTTTGAGCTCTACTGTCCTGCTCAGAATACTTTTCTTAATGTTGTCTTCAAAAGCAAGCCTGAACGTAATGCATCTTGATATCCACACCACATACAATTGGTCAACACTACTAAGCAGAAGGTAGCACTGATTTTGTAGCATAAAGCTCTTATTTCAAAATATATTTTCTGAAAACTTCTCTCTATTCCAAAACTGGTTTTTAGTTACTCCAAAAATATTCATGTTATATCTTCAAGTGCCATTTTCAATAAAAAATAGGAACAAAACCATATTGTTTAAGAGCACTTTTTAAAGTTCCTACCAGTGTAATGGCAGCATCATCTTCAGGACCAGCGTATCGAAATAAGATCCGATGTCTTTCCATGTCAGCAAAATATTCTTTTGCTTCTTTAGCAGTGCTGGTACCCAAACCTGTCCAATTAAAATAAATAGTTAGTCCATATTAAAAATTTAACTTTTGTTAACTTTTATTATTTGATAGCTTTTATTTTACTGAGAATATAATAAAATCATTACAGAATATACTATCATGAAAACAGCTACACATAAAACTTTATGACTTGCCTTTATTATTTTTTTATATTCATGAGGTTCACTTATGTGTTTTAAACAAACCTTTGTAGTATTTTATCTTCCATGCTTTATGATTCTCCATATGTTTCTTCCACTCATCAAATTCAGGAATACTATAGAATGAAAGTTCTTGCTTATTTTTGCTTGCCTTTAAAAAAAAAAATAAATAAAATCAATTTTTCTGTTGCACTGTAGGTAACAGATAAAATCTCATTAATAGAATTCATACCTTTACAATAGGAGTGATGAATTCCTCAAGAAAACCATGTTTCAGCAGTGACGGCCAATTGTGATGAATAAAATTAATCAACAAGCCTTTTATATGAGATCCATCTTGATCCTAAATCAGAACATAAAAACATGAAGCAACCTTATAAAATGTCATATCCCTCAAAACTACCAAAAAACCCACACTCCCTGGCCTTGATACTTGAAAACAATATCTGTTGACAGAATACATAGACGGGAAGTTAGTTTTAATTTGGATTCCAAACTGGACCTGAGTATAAAATAGCCACCAGTGAATAGCACTATCCCTGAGCTAATAAAAAGCTCTTCCACACCAAGCCCACAGCTGCAGCTCAAAGATTTCTTTGCCTGCAGCATATTTTCTCTGAGAGCCAGAGTTATCCCAGACACACACAGAGCTAAATCTTTGTGGAAGAAAGCCACGTCTGACCCACAGTTCTCGTTGGTGTTAAGCTGCTTGATAGTACCAACCTCTCTGGGAAAAAAATAACAAAGCTTCACAAATATCCAAAGCATAGGATTCCTAGACTCCTAAAATCTGAACAATAGGCACACACTTTGAGATTACTCAAGTATAATTGCCCACATTCTTGCTTCTCCCAGACTTTCTAGAATTACTACCTCATCAGCTGTTTCATTTTGTACTTCCTTATTTATATTTTTGAGGTATCAAAAGCATTCTTGTTTATACGTGCTTTTGTTATTGCTATGGCATTTCTGCTACTGTGTAGCAAAGATCAGTTTGAATTTGGAGTAAACAGAACATTAAGGAACCTTGTACATTAGGAATTCCCTCTGAATATAACCATAAGACAGAGGCAGGTTATAATGCACAAAAATGCAACCTACCAAATTGCAGTAAATCACATTTTAAGAACTTCTGTATATTAAAACCTGTGAGTTTCAGACTAACCTGATCTGTCATGATCATAATTTTTCCATATCTCAAACTTTTCAAAGATTCAGGATCTTCGTAGCTCTTCTTGTATTGCAGTCCAACTATTTTGATGATGTTGTTGATTTCTGCATTTTCCATGATCTGTATCAAAAAGTTACAGCAGTCAGTGGAAGAAGGAGAAATTCAGAAATAACCTACTCTTTTTTAAGAGGGCTTTATAGCCACTTTTTCAGTGCATCTCTACTTCAATTTCATAACTTTATCCTCAGCAGCCTTCACTGCTGAGGATATTAAATATTTCTGTAAATATTTCTGTACATGCAGATTCTCAAGACTGCACCACTCCCATTCTCCTCTGCAGCCAGAGCACATCGGGTCCAGAAAGGCAGAGAGGAAAGGGCATGCAACAACAAGTCATCCACAAAGCTGCTTTGTTTCCCCATTATTTCTATCTGCAACACAATGCTTACCACAGACTAAATATTAAGAACAGAAGAAGCAATGCTAGGGGTTAACACCACTGCTGCCTCACACTGGAAGCCAAGAAAATCACATGGCAATGGAAAGAATAATAATTTAGGTTTTTTAAGTATTCATGCAAAAATGTTAAGATGAGTCATAGCAGAATTAATTTGCACTTGAGATGAAATGAACTTCATCATTCCAGTACTGTTACTAATACACTTAATATTTCCAGACTTGAAAGTAGCTGATACTTTATGAAATCTTGGCCAAAGATTTTCAAACACAACAAATAAAAGTATGAAGATAGAACCCTAGGAATCAAAAATAAACAGAAGACTAATTTTTTAGCTAAAAGGAGATGACAAGACTACTTACCTGTTTGTGAGAAGCTTCTCGAACATTGAGAATTTTACCCCTGAGTGGGAATACTCCATATCTGTCTCTGCCAATAACACCTAAGCCAGAGACAGCTAAAGATTTGGCAGAGTCTCCTTCTGTCAATATTAATGTGCAGTCCAAGGAATGTTTGCCACCTGCAGTCAAGGAAGAAGTAGAAGTGAGGCAAAAAAAGTGTTACTTTTTAACTCAAATTAACAGAAATACAGTGGCATCAGTCATGAATATTCTTCCTGCCCTATATCAGGTAAATCAAATAGGCTAAATTTCTGTTATTAGGGATGGCCCTCCATACCATAAACTACACAACAAGAATTAGCATCCTAGCCCTTAGCAATACACTATGTTATGGACAGGGAACCAAAGAGAGAGAATGGGATGGAATGGTGGTGCATCTTATGGAATGTTTCCTACGTGTCTATGCACACAAAACAAAGAGACAGATACTTTTGAACCTTTCCCATTTACTTCTTCCAGCTGCAAATTTCTTACAGACTGGAGTTATTTCCTATTCTACTTTTCCTCTTTCCTCACAGTATAATTTTCAGAAGCCATTTATTAAATTACACTTTTGGGGGGATTCTTTTTTTGCCCATTTGCTGAAGCCAGGCAACATTCTTGGAAACATCTCAAACAGAACCCTCTATCTGAAACCCCTGCAGATACTGTTTTTGTCCTGAAACACAACTACATGAAGTAAGAGTACTGTATTTTGCTGCCAGATTACAAATAAACTGTGTGACATGTAGCAATGTCCTGAAGCAATCTCTCTAAAACTGTACCTTTGTTCATCTGTTAAAATTTTTCTCCAGTTTATTGGAAGGTCTGAAATGCCTTCGAAAAGACTATAACTTAGTCATGTGCACAGTCAGGGCAAACATTCATATAGCAAAGAGTTTCATTTTTTTGGACCTAAGAGTGATAACTCACACAGAAAAGGCATGTACAGTCTTTACTTCACCTGACCCTTAGAATACCCAGTACTCTGGAGATCCCAGTTACAGAAAGAAAGATTGATAGTACTACAGAGCTTTGTCTGTGTACTCATTAAAGAATTTCCATGGCACCTGGACCTCCTCTTCCCCTTGTGTTAAGAAACACCAAAGTTTCAGTCAGATACAGTCACCAACTACACCAAGTTCATTGAGACAAGTTCTCAAGAGCAGAACAACTAACACACACTCACACTGCAGGAGTCACTCTTCTCTATCACCATCTGCCTTACCTTTCCCAACAAAACCAACTTTTTATTGAGGCTAGAGATCCTGATTATACTATTAGCTTAGTTCTTGTGCAAAAAAGAAAACACCTCCAACTGATTTTCAAGAGCAAACAGATGATCTATATGGTACCTCCAGTCTAAAAGGAAAGGACTACAAAACTTTCTAGTAAATGTAGTACTTGCGATCCAACTTAAAACCCCTCTGCCAGTAGATGTAGCATTTGAGAAAGTCAGACCAAGAGTGACTATGACAACACACATCATATTCAGAAACTGAATGCCTCTCTGCTGTCCTGTGTGTCCACTCCAAACATGCAATGCCTTCCACGTGATAAATCTAGTGTACTTCAATAAACCAACACCTGGCTAAGCCTCCTTGGGAGATGCAAAGCTGCAGCTCACCATACAAGAATAACTAGACAGCAGAGAAATACCTGGGTAGAGGGAATCCAAACCATGCAAAACAAAAAGCATCAGTGTTGATCCACAAAGGAATCCCTATATGCCTTCACAGCTGAGGAAGCTTCTGAGTAAAAGACAATGTAATATTTTATTAGCTCCCTTGTAAGAGATTCTCCCTTCCCTACAGGCCCAGAAGAAAATGAAAAAAGAGGAATGATTTTGAAGCCTGCTCTCCAAAGTAGGGCTAAGAAAACGCTATGTAAAAAGCATATCTAAAATAATTCATTATATTTACGAGCACCAGGCGTGATATCCATAAAAACACAGCATGTCTCCAAGGACACAATCTTCTAGGCATGAATTGTGCCAGAGATATGCATCTGAATGCAGAATACAAATTCCACAAAAAAAAATACTAGTTAAAGGAGACATGTTTTTTAGTTTTTGAGGCAAATATGACATCTGAATAGCTGGAGAAGTAAAACACTGAAGCAAACTCATAAAAAAAAAAAAAAAACAAAAAAAACCCGAAAACACCTGAGATCAAGGAATCAAAAACCAAACCAAAAAGAGCAAAACCAAGCAGAACTCATCAACTTATCAAGAAATAATCTTTGGTTTAATACTAGAGCTCAAAAAAACCCTCTTTAATAGTCTTAAATGCTTTTTTCCTACTTAAACTACTCACTTACTTCATTCCAATTTCTCTATCTTTGCTTACTAAAAGGATGTATTAAAAATAACTAACTTTAACATAGACTGGCAACATTCCAAGCTCTTTAGTCTTATGTGACTTTCACTTCTATCCCATTGTTCTTGGCAAAAAGATTGCCAGCTGATCCTGACTCCTACCTGTGCTAGGAAGCAAGCCAGCAGAGACTGCCAGTTTGCCCTATATACCCAGACAGGAACCTAATGGCATTTAAAGTCTCATGAAAAAAGTCTCTTGAACTATTCCCTCAGGTCTGCACACTATGTCATCCACTTCCCACAGCTTGAGAATCTCTTGGGGGTCACATCTTTTTATGTCAGAAAGGCCAAGAAAACTAGTCACCTCCAAAATAAAATACTGCTAACACTTTGTAGTTGGAAGCCACAATGATAAAACACACATTCTTTCAATATGGAGCTAGGCTGACATTTTTGTTCAGTGTTATTTAAAAAAACTCTACCCTAGAGGTCAGCATTCCTAATATCAAACCCATCATCACACTTCAATTCTAGCTTTAGAAAGTTTAGAAAACTGGAAAGATTTTTTTTTTATTTGAAAAATATACATAAGTATGAGAAATGAAGACAGGCTTAAAATTACGTCTGAAAAAAAAAAATCTACGAAATACTAAAGTCATTAAAAATAAGCACTCTTACCAGCATCATTAGCATCATCCAGTTTCGGAATGCCCTTGATTTTACTGTGTTTCACTGATGAACATTTTTTGTTCAGCTGAGTTTGTGCCTTAAATTTGACCCAGTTCAAAATGCTCTCTATGATACCACAGTTAGAGGCCTATAAGCAACAGATCAGAATTCTGGTTGACAAAAGCTTCACATAGCACATGTCTCAATTTTAAGTCACTGATCTAACACTGTCTCAAAGCCCTCTGAATTTTAAAAACTGCAACATATAAAACGACCAGGAATTAACAAAGACTTTACTGTCTAGCATTTTATGCATGCAAAATTAAAACACAACACTTACACAGCTTTTTTTCAACCCCTTGTAGAATTGGTGGGAGATAAAAAGGGGACTGAGACCTAATAAGAGGTTCCCTTCTATTGTGTGGTTAACGTGCAGGGCCATTTTAGTTACTGCATTTAGCACCTGCTTCCTGGACTTTGATAGCAAAAAGTAACCTTATGGCATATTTATGACCATTTAAAGTTTCTTTGTAAATGTCTGAAGAGGGCCAAAAGACAACCAAAATAATTTAAGAATAAGCCTATTTATCAACTGTTTGAGAACCTGGTAACATTGTAAGAAACACATCTGCAGCAAAAATAACATATAGCATATTTTCTAAATAAAATCTGCTTTTTCAGAAGAAAATAGAGGTGGAGCAAAAATACTGTGAACTTTGGCTTTTATCCCCCATAATACATCACTCATTGGTTGGAGATTCTGCTGCATGTTTAACACTAGAAATACTGTAAATTAAAGTTACTGAGAAAAATACAATACATATACCAAAAATTGAAGAATTAATACAAGATTTTGTGGTGTTACTATTTTCCTGTAAGTTCTATATAGATTCCACAAGTAGTACAGAACTCTAAGAATAAAACACTGTCCAATAAGCAAAGCTTTGATGACAAGAGTATTAGTAGTGCCACCATTCTCCTAACTACTGGAGTTGCCATTATGCTCCTGGCACTAAACAGGACTTAGTGTAATGAGTTCTGGATATCAGAATTCTACTTTTCCAACTTGTATAAAAATGTAGTAGAGGAAAAATCTCGAAGTGTATTTCTAGTAACACATACATTGAGTAGCAAATTTCTAAACTTGTTTCCTGAGAATAATGACTGCTTTGAATATTACAGCCATAATTTTGCATTTCCTTGATTACTGGAAAAAAAAGTAAATGGGACATGTTTCTTTCCCCTCTCTTTTTACTTCAGTGAAAGAGAATAAGATGCATCAAATGATACAGTAGGCAATATTCTTAACTTCAGAAAATTATTTTAATACAAAAAATTGATCAAGACCTATGTTTAGGTTTAAGAGTAAAATTTATTTCACCAATATAAAAGCCAGAATCTCCAACAAATGAACTGATCAGGTGAAGCGTGTTTTTATATCCAGGACATCTGCCAAAACACAGTCACTCTTAAAGCCAGAGAATGAAAAGAAGTTCCTCCATCACATTCATCCTAATATGCTATAATGTCACCAGAGTACTCTCATCACTAATTAATCTTGTTATATAATTTATGTACACCTGAAAAAGTATGTCAACTCCTGATTCATAGGAAAAAAAAAAAAAAGCAATATGCTTTACTTACTGCTTTAAAAAATTTCTCAGATAGCTGGCACTTGGACCCAAAACTTTTAGGCTGCAAAGTCATATTTTCCTTTGTCTGGGAATCAAATGTTGGGTTTTCAATCAAGCAGTTAACAAAAACCCATATGTGATTCTTCACCTGTTGAAAAAATAGAAACCAATTTACTCAACAAAATTACCACATCAATCTTTTTCAGTATTTTTGTATAAAGTTACTTGCCTGAAATGGCTTCACTGAAACTCCAGCTTTATTCTTCTTTTTCACCACTTCTATCAGTTTGCCCACAACTTGATCGACCACGTAATCAACATGCCTACCACCCTTAATGAAGGGAAGAAAAAAAAAAGCAACATTGAATTTCCTAATAGCTTTCAGCCAACTGATGAAGTTTATGTGCTTAACTTGAAAATCCATGCACATTAGGTTGCAGCATAAGCAAGGAAAATGTGTTTCAGAGTTTCTCTTTCAGTCCTCATTCAAGTGAGGATAATGGATGTTACATGGAAGGGAAGCAGGAGCTCCTTCATTCGCTGCACAGTGGTAGTCTTCAAATATAGCTGCTTACACCTCTAGAGTATAGCAGATGTGAAAAGCACTGGGATGGTACCTGCAACACCACATAGCTGTCAAGAGGTATCTTTTTAACAGGCACTTAAATAACCTTAGACTGAAACCACCTCTATTTACTCATCAAATGAAACTTTCCCATTTTGGCTCATTAGAAATGTTAAGGAGCTCACCCTCAGATACACAGAACCCATGCCTATTCCTTCCTAAAAGTCATCTCACCTTAGCTGTATTTATAGAACTCCATGAATAAACACTATTAACATTCCTTGCTAGCCTTGGGAGTATGCAAGGGCAAACACAGAACAAACTGCAAATAGCCAACCATAAGATCCAGAAAGCTCTGTAAGAACAAAGCAAGATAACCTCAGAGAGATGGGCAGATCTCTAAAACTCACCAGAGACTAAGCCTGCTCCAAATTCAAAGCTGGTGTAACAATGAAACAGAGACTGCAGATAACCTAAGATGGCAAACCAACCACTTAGGAGATCACAGGACAAGAACTTGTAGCTACATTATCATGTTGCCAGCTGCCTTGTAGCGAACAGAGTAGTTAGCTGGACTCTCTTACCAAATGCAGAAGGAAAAAACCAACCAACCAAACAAAACTTATAATGCTATTTCTTGCATTGTGACAGTGCAAGGAAAAAAGAAAGTATATAGTATTTTCTTAGGCTGTGGCACCATAACTGCTGAAAGTGACACATTCACAGTGTCTGTCACAGTTCTTCCCTTCACTGTGAAAGAAAGAATGACTCAGAGTACTGGTTATCCTTGCTTAAAGTCTTTCCAACTAAATATTTCAAGTGAAAGCCATAATGGCAAGAAAACTTTTGGTGGAGGTAATGTATTCATTGTGCAACTACAATCCCTACCACAACTGACGCTGAGGAAGAACTACTTATGTACTTAGACTTTAGAAGAAGTAAGTCAGAAAAGTTACCTTTTTGAAACATATGTAACTCATGCTTTGCAATAGAGAAGGCTGATCAATGTTTAAATTTGTTTTTACTACTGATGAAATTCAATGTAAATAGGGAAGCTCTAAGCACTTTAATAACTTCAAAAGGGGCCCCAATGTTTTTATCACCTTTTCTAGATACAGTTCTCTTTGGATTTAAATTTTAAACCAGCTACAAAAACCAAAAAAAGCCAACCTAAAACACACTGCTAGAAGACAAATAATTATGATATAAAATTGCTTGGAAAACAAAGGCATTTCACATAAGCTTTAGGGATTAAAAAGTCTGTTATAGCTCTATTACATCCTAACAATGACTGCTGATTTACACGTGTAAAAGAAACACAACAATTCTGGGGTATATTCAACAATGCAGAAGTAATCTGAATCAGAACCACTAGTGAAGACCAAACTAGAATATTCCAGTTGGAAGGGACCTCCCGTGATCATTTAGCTCAGCTGCCTGACCACTTCAGGGCTGACCAGAAGTTAAAGAATGTTGTCAAGGGCATCATCCAAATGCCTCAAACACTAACAGGCTTGGAGCACTGACTGCCTCTCCAGGAAGCCTGTACCAATGTTTTACCACTCTCCCAGAAAAGAAATGCTTCCTAATATGCTGTCTAAACCTCCCCTGATGCATCTTTGAACCATTACCTTGAGTCCTGTCACTGGATACCATGGAGAAGAGATCAGCACCTCCCTCTCCACTTTCCCTCCTCAGGAGGCTGTAGTGAGCTATGAGGTCACCCCTCGGCCTCCTCCTCTCCAAACCAGACGAACCCAGAGTCCTCAGCTGCTCCTCACAGGATATTCCTTCTTCCAACCCTCTTACAAGCTTTGTTGCCCTCCTTTGGATGCATTCAAGGACCTTCTCAACCTTCTTTAATTGTGGGGCCCAGAAGTACACACTGAGCTTGAGGTAAGGCTACACCAGTCCTGAATACAGTGGGACAATCACTTCTTTTGACCGGCTGGTCGGGCTGTGTTTGGATGCACCCCAGGATGTGGTTTGCCCTCTTGGCTCCCGACTCATATTGATCCTGTTGTCAACCAAAACCCCCACCTCTCTTCCTGCAGGGCTGCTCTTGATCCACTTCTCTCAAAATTTATATTTGTGCCTGGCATTACTCCACCCTAGGTGCAGATCTGGCATTTGGACTTAAATTTCATCCCATTAATCAGCCCAGTGCTCCAATCTATCCAGATCCCTCTGAAAGGGCTCTGGTCCCTCAAGAGAGTCAGCAACACTTCCCGTTTGGGTATTACCAGCAAACTTGTTAATGGTGCGCTCAACTCCAGCATACAAATCGCTGATAGATACATGGAACATGCCTGGCCCTTAAATTGAATCCTGAAGGTACACAACAAGACAGCACAAACTTGCATCATAGCTACTATATTCCAGATGAGAAAGCCTAACGAGTGTTTGAAGGTGTGTATCCTGTAGTCTTTAATTCTATGGAGCAATGACTACAGAAATTGCCTACACCAATGGTGACAGATATGGTTAAATATTCACAAGTCCAAGGTGACACAACTTCCCTTGAAGGTAAAATAACAGCTTTTCTTCAAAAATATGAATGGTCCTAAAGCCCTGGATATCTTAGTCATTTATATTTGATTGCCCAAACGCCTTCCTTTAATTTATAGCCAAGAACATACAAATAGCAGTAAAATGCTAAATTCTAGTAGCTGTTACAGAAGAGTCACAATATTTTGACTGAAATCTACCATCTTGTAACAATGGAGTGATTCAGACATGTACTAAACAATTTAAAATACTACTCAATGTGCAGAAGATCACCTTTGATTAATATCAATTAGTCCCTTAAAAATACAAAAGAAATAGTGGTTCCTGCTCAGACCAATTTACATTAATACAGACAAAAAAAAAAAGAAAACATGTCTGTGGAGACATTCACCATCAGGTAATGAACATACAGCCTTCATTCTTTATACCTGAGAGAAGTGACAAGAAAAAAAAAAAGCTTTCAATGGGCAAGAAGTAGTATAGGATAGATATGAAACCAGAAATGGAAAACTACAAAACTAAGAAAAAACAGCAGCCAAAAAGACAAAAGAAAAGAAACAGCTAGCAAGAAAAACTCAAAAGTTAGGATTCTACATTTTAAGGCAGAATATGCATCTGAAAAGACAGAAGATACAAAGTAGCTGAACTGATGAGAGATGGTAGCCATGTTCTCAAAAAAAAAAAAAAAAGAGAAAAAAGAGAGGTAGGGAAAAAAAAAACCGTATTATTAGTCATAACCAAAACAAATACTTGCACTTCAAAGCAATCCTCTGTGGTTTCTAGCAGTCCAAACAGTCACCTACTAAAGAGCAGCAGCAACCACTAGTGTGTTTTAGAAGAATCACACATGAAAGTATTTTTTCTTAGCATTTCTTCTTAAAAAAACATAACAAAAATCCTCAAACCACCAAAATTAACACACAACTTGTTATTCATGTACAGATGACAGAATTTCAGTACAGAAGAGTTCAAGTGAAAGTTAATATAAAAGAAAGAAAAATAAAACCATTTCTGAACTGTAAACAGAAGCTGCTACAGGAAAATATCAAATTATATGTTTAGAAAAACATTCCACATTTGAATGGCAATTTTAAAGTGCCTTACTTTTATTCATCACATTACTGAAAAACTTGTGCTTAAGGGAATATCTCCATATATTTTTGTATTTGTTTTTTTTTTTCCAATTTTAGCACTTCAATTATATTTCTAACACTAACATGTGATACATCAAAAATTAGCTACTTACCAGTAATTCTTGTTCTTAGAAGATATTAGTTACTATAACAGTTCCCCATTCCTGTGTCCATTCTTAGTGTGTAGCATTGAGTGAGGGATGTTCAGAGCTCAAAGTTGGGAACCTTCCAACCATCTCACCAGTAGGTGGCACATTTACCCACTATAGAAGCATAACAGCCTATAACTGCCCCAACTGTCAGAACATTTTAATACAAGACAGAAAAACAAAAATACCCTCTAAATCTAGAGGGCTGCCAATGACTTTTAGGACTATGGTATTGTGAAAAAGAGAAATACAACTGCATAACCTTCTATTACTAGAAGGTAAACATTGTGAATGAATCCCAGTCTTGCAGACTTCAGGATGCCAAGACTTCTAGTAAAATAGTCACTACTAAAATCTTAAAAATTAAGCTCTAGACTGGATCCTATATACATTCTATTCATACCATCATCAATAGCCAACAGCCTCAATTCCAAGGTAAGCCATATTTAAAATCAATGGACAGAAAAATAGTTCATATGGCAAACAAATTCAGAAGCTAATTATCTATTTGAGAATTTTATTGCATTAGCTATACAAATAAAATCCTATTTTGTTTTACATTTATTTTATAATAAGAAATATAAAAATGTCATTCTCTGGAATGGTCTTGAATTTGTTGTTGGACTACAGCACATTTTAACAGGTTGGGATGTTCCCTCCACCTTAGTCTATAATCTGACACTGCATCTGTATTAGTTGAGCATTCCTGCTAAAACAATTAGTAGTATTACACTTAGCAGTGTAATAATGCTTTAATACTATTAAAGATATCATTAAATTGTTACACTAACAACTGAATTTCTACTACAGCTACTATTTGAAACAGAACTTGAGACGACCATGTCTAATCAGGTAACATAAAATTCTCTCCAAATTGTCATCTGCACAACTGTAATCTTTACAAACATTCTTTCAAATGCTGCCTCAGAGCCTTAAGTTGAATTCTATGGTGGTATACTGTGGCAAAATTGCAAATAAATGGGGACCTCACCAAGGAAACAAATTTACAAGACCACAACAGAGAGGGAGACTTGCCTCAACACACTGCCTGACCTTCTTTACACTCTTAAAAAAAAAAAAAAAATCAACCTAAATAAAAAACTTGTTTGGAATTTAAAGCAAGTTTTAAAAAGGTGGAAGTGAAGTTACGACTGGGTAAAATTTATCCAGGAACAGAAAAGCTTTCAGCAAACAGTGATAAATAACCAAAAAACAGCTGAAATGAGCTCCTCACCTGTTAGCAGATAAGGGGACAGGCAGTTGACGCAGTTAGTTACTAGCCATTATGTCTCATCAGTGGGTAGTTGCACATCAATTGCTGGTGAGGTGGTTCACCGGCCCCGAACATTCCACATCCAGTCACACACATAAGGCATGGATTGGGAGAGTGGGAAAAACTAGAAATTACAACACTTACCTTTGAAGAATACACAGTATTTTTTCTATGAACTTTCTTAAAGAGTATATGATAACAATGTATGTGTAACTTCGGGTTGGGTGAAAATAGAGCCAACAGAGTAAAAACTCAATCTTTTGAATAAGTGTACACAACATGTTTACCTTACAAGTCAGTAAGCATTCATTTTTTCAAATACATTTCTTCATCTGATTACCAAACATTAGTAAGTTTCTCCACATTGCCACTTCTTGATACAGGTACTGTATACATCTTTAAGGTTATGCTGTTTTTCTTCTTTATGTTGCATAAAAAGGCCTGAATTAAAACTATGTTTTAAAGTTTCAACTACCAGATAAGTTTGTTATCCCTAGACTTGACAAGTATCAGATAAGGCCTTAAGTAAAAAGAACACAAAGAAAGTAAAAATTCTACAGTGATTGAGCTAGATGTAAAATGACACTGGAAGAAGTTGTGGTAAAAATTATTCTGAATGAACAATGGCTGCACATCTTCTATCACCAAGGTTAACACTGTTGATTCTGGGCACTCGCCTAGACTAGGGACCCCACCTGGTGTTACCCCTGGTGCTTATGAACCATTTGTGCTACCATTAGAATTTTCTTCTGTTCAACTCTTAGAAGAGAGATGCGAGTAAGGAGCAGTTTAAGTGTCTGATGACAAATTCTTATCTTTCTCATCTTCTGGGGAATTTCATGGTTAAGGTTGCCTAAAATTAGCCTCACCATCCACTAGAATTGCTTGTCTGTTGTTAGATCACTCCTCTGCTGCAACTTGTGAAGAGCAGAAATGACAAATACTTTCTTTCACCAGGGTTGGGCCTAGGTCCCTAAAGCAGGGCCACACCCAACTGTCCTAAATGAGTTACACTGATTGACTTCAGGTGCTTGCCTTGGTGCCTGACCACTCCACCTATTTGAGAAGTACAAAGACTGTACTTTTAGTATACTGAATATCAGCTATAATACTGCTTCTCTAGTACTGTATTTATAGTTATTTATTATAACTATAGTTGCTAATAAGCACAGAGAATACCTAGATCCTCTTACACAGAAACACAAATAAAAGAATCTCAACATTTCAGGCCAGTTTTATACATCATAGAGCAATAAATGGAAAACCATTTTTCAAGGACATCAAAAGCCATTTTTGCCCTCCAAAACTTCCCACTACTAGCTTTAAAGAGGCTTGTAATATCAGAAGTATTACTATGTGTTAAAAAGGAAGGAATAAAACAGTTCCACTCATTTCGTGTCTAATAATTAATATGTATGCTCACAGAAGACATCAGCATCACTCATAATTACAATAGTATTTTAAACACCAGTGCAGAAGTACTGCTATGAATGTGTTTTGATTGCATTCAGTTCCTCTCATGCAAAGAATTACCTCACCTATTTATTCTTAGTAACCCAGACATATTTTTTTTCAAGTATCTGACTGGAAATACATAACCTTAGGACACACTTTTATAATTTACATATTTATCAATTAATATAACTACTCACCTTTGTGGTAGCTATACTATTTACGAAGCTGATTTGCTGAAACCCTTTTTCACTTAAAGTGAGGCACACATCCCATCGCTCATTCACAACCTCATGAATAACCTTGAGTGCAACTCCAGTTTCATCCAGCTTGTCTTTTACGTAAAGATCTACGTAGCTGCGGAATCCATTTACCTATGAGCAACGGGGATGCAGATTACTATTACTCTTCTTTGTGTAAACAATCAAGACACTTAAAATATTTTAAATGAGGCTCTTACAGGCAATTTCTTCCCATTCAACATGACTTTGACTCCTTTGCAAGACCCAGCCAAATCATATGCTCTTCTAGTCATGAGGGCCACGATATCCTTATCAAGTTTTTCCATTTTAAATTTAGATAGGTCTGGCTGGAATGTAATGCATGTGTAGTCATCACCATCAAAATGTTTAATCTTGGGTTCAGAGGTCTTCATCATATTGTTCATCCAAGTCTTTGGAAACAAAACATTTTAGATGTTGGTTAGAATGTTATCCTCCTCTTTTACTCTATTTTCCAGCTCTGCTACCATTGTAACAGCTACACAACAAAAAGCATACAGATTTCTTTTACAAGTTTTCTATGATAAAGAACTACACAAAATTTATTTCTTAGCTAAGATTTGCACAAAAATGGTGACAGCAGATCAGTGCAAATATGCAGGCATGATTCTATTGCAAGTAGAGCCCACCACAGAACGGACTAAATCAGGTAAGTGATCTAGCTGAACAGTCTTTATGGCCCAGCAGTTTAACACTTTCACTCACATTTCTATAAAAAAGCTTATTATACCCTGAGATAGGGTGCATCTTTGTGGCTGTGCACACATGCCACATGAGCATGATTCTTGGCAAATCAGTTTCTTCAGACTTGAATCAGGAGTCTTGGTATTGGTCGCTGTTTAAGAATATGGGCACATTTCTAAGACCAAGTAGAATGTCTGCTCACATCATATATCAAAGTTTAGTTGCATTAAATTTTCACAAATTTTGAAAATATAGCACTTGTATGTAAGTAATAAAGCATGTGATTATAAAAAGTATACTCTAACAAATATTATGCTTCATGGCAGTCAGCACAAAATATTAAATATTTAAAGAGATAGGTAAAACCATTTAAATGTATTATTTATGTAGTGGCATGACAGCATAATCAGAAATGCATTCACTGACAAAAAAAAAAAAAAAAAAAAAAAAAAAAAAAAGAGAGAGAGAGAAGAAAGCCACCAAATGGGAAAAACATCAAAGCCAAGGAACTTAGGTATCTTATCTGCCATGAAGTTCTTCAGACTTTTAGAAAGGTGGCCACCTCAAAGCTATGCACATTCAGACTTTGTACTGTGGGGTACCAATGGTAACCATGACCAATGAGTACAAACAGGGAAAGAGAGGGAGGGAAACAACTAAAAAAATCACTGAAAAAACCTTTTCCTTAACAATATAAAAACTTAGCTAGATAATTGCACAGATAAATAGGAAGATTATTTGACAAAGTATAAAACAGCAATTACAAATTTTTTTCAATACATTCCTTTTCACATGCACATGAATATACTTTAGTTTTCATAGAAATTTTTCATTTTTAGCAACCTGACACTACCAAGAAAAATATTACTTAACAAGAAAAAAACCCAAATTCTAATGCACAAAAGTACCAATTTTACTGTCTGAATACCAAGCCTGCCAATTCTATTTGAATCTTAAATTATTAATTTCATGAAACATTCAGGAAATATAGAAAACATATTAAACTTTAAATTTCTAATTACAGTAAAAAGAAGTTGATACAATTGCTATACCTGCTTGAAGCTGTGTTTGTATTCTTTGCAAGCAGTTTCAACTGTAAACTTTGTACTAAATATGTTACAAAGTTTCGCACCATAGCCATTGCGCCCACCTGAAAAAAAAACCAACATATTGCAATGTGATAACATATGCCAATGAAGTAAAATGTTTCTAGATAAGACAAAATTTGGCCCACATGTCAACAGCTATCAAAGGTTGCCAGCCAGGGAGTTTCACACTACTCCCCAGCTGGTGAAACTGTCTCTGCCCCCAAAATTAGTTTTCTCCTCCCCCCAAGGCCGAGATGCTCCCCTTGCTTCACTATTGCTTCAGCAAGCAATATACCAGTTACTTCCTAAAAGGCAAATGACCACAAGATCCTGATCAGTGGGAAACCAGGTCATGATCAGATCCAACACACACTGTTAACACACATCATAATATGGGCAATCATATAGGGGGTAGAAATACAGAAATTAAAAGTTAATTCACATTTCGGATAATAAATCATACCCTAACTTATTAAGCTTTTTTCCTTTTATTTCAAGACCATAAATGTTAAAATGCTTGCATACGTTATATTTAAAATACAAAATATGTTGTTCATTACTGAATCCTGGGAACTGACATTAAAGATGTAAATGCAAAGTTCTCTGTAAACACTGATATTAAAAAGTAAGATTTTTAAGTAATTTTACACTTAATGATGTGTAAAAACAGATGATTTAATAATCATCTGTTATGAAACATAATAGAAAGGAAAATAGTAAGAGAAAGCATACTGAAAGACAAACAAGGGCTTAATTGAATAAAACAAAGAATGTTAAATAGTCTTGCCTGTAACTTTTTTCTCATCATCATCATAGTTGCTGGATGTTAGCAGCTGCCCAAAGATTAAAGCAGGTACATATACTTTCTCTACTTTGTGTTCCACAACTGGTATACCTTTTCCATTATTCCATATGCTTATGATGTTTGACTCCCTATAATGAAGATATTAAGCCAATTAATGCAACCTTGAAAACAAACGCCTGTATACATTTTACCAGTTTAAATAACTGCATAAGATACAATAAAATATTCTTGCCACTTTTCTTCATAGTTCTATCCATTTTAGTTAGAAAAAAAACTTCTACATGCTTACTAGATGTCTTAGAAGAGCGTAATTACCCTCATATAATTATAGTACTTCATGTCATAAAAATAACCCCCAAAAATCTGTTTGAAGACCTTTCACTACCGGTGTGATCTACAACAGAACCCTCAAGCTTAGTGAGAGAATTATCCTTAAGTTAGGGATGGATCTTTTTAGGTTTCATTGAAGTCCACACAGCCAAGTTTATGAAAACTGGGAAATAATACTTGTAAACATTGTAACTTATTTTATACATCAATTCCAAAATCAATCAACATCTGGCGTTGTTAATACTCGTAGCTCATTTTGGACTATCAGACAATAAAAAAATCATGACAAGTCTGGCAAAATAACACTACTTTTCCTCTCACACCATTATATAAACAATTTATTCTACAGAAACTGATAATGCACTAAAATCCTGCAGAAAAAATATTTATCCTAATGATTAGGTGTGAACATTAGGTGTCTAGAACATTTATTATTCAGTTAAACATCATTGAAAAGGTACTACTAAAGGAATCCAATCAACCTCTATTTAAGTACAATATTTATCTTTAGAAAATATCTCTAAGTATTCAACTTTGAAAAACAGTGGCAATTACCTATTTGCAACCTACAGTTTCAGTGTGATACAGATGAACAATTAAAAAATAACCTTATCCTAATGCTAAAGGAGTTAACATAGACAGTCAATAGGTGTCAAATTAGGTTACAAATTTCAAGGCTGGTATTTATGATTACAAGTAACCTGGCTGGTTATTTACGTATTGTCAAGCTTTCATCTAATCATTAATTTTATAACCTTCTTCTTTTAAGTTTAATTCACCCAAACATTAATGATTGATTTACGAAAGCAAATAAGTAAAAATTCAGAGCTATACTACATCACTTTTAATTCACCTTTTCATCTTAAAATATGAAGCTATAGGAAATAATTAAGAAAATCTTGTTTCTAAAATTCCAATGTAATTTATTAAAGTGCTTTGTACAAATCTGAACTACAGTAGCACTGGCAAGGAAAGAAATTAAAACATTCTTTTACTTACGGATCAATGGATATTTTAATACAAGTCATGTTCTTGTCTCTCTGCTTATTGTCAGCAGCATTTACTATGAAACAAAGTAGCACAAATTAACATTTTGTAGGAGCAATAACTAATTACTTGATTTGTAAAAATTATTATAAACATACTCCAGCACAAGTTACAACAGTATAGGTATTTTTTTCATTGGGTATCTTTCTGTATATTCTGTATCTTATTACAGAAAACTACAAATATGACCAAGTATCTGCAAGAAGACATTTTTCAGCCTTCTTATCACTATTTCTAGCAGTTAGAATATCTTGGAAACAAATACGGGAGTGTATTTTGTGAGCTTCTTCTCATAACTGTTCCTAATATACTGAACACTTCATTCTTCTGTTGCCACACTTACTTGGGTAGTTTTAACACATATTACACTATGTATGTTAAAAACCCTAGGAAATAATATGTGTGACCCCATCAGTTTACACATCCTTTTTCCACTGAAAACCAAACCTGGAAAAGTCACATCCAATTAAGGAGCGGTTTGATTGCAGCAAAAGTTCTCTGAAGAGCCCATGATGCTTAGAAATAAGTTGTCAGGTAGTTCCTGAACATTTTACACAGTTTAGGATCAAAAGAAGGATAACTAAGGGTAACTGGGAGTTAGAATTTAATTTTGGAATTTAATTAACCCGCACTCCAATGTGTATTAACCACAGAACATGAACCACAGAACAGAAATCAGAAAGGAGACCACAGCTATTAACCACAAAAACAAATTATAATAATTTTCATCATCTATGAAACAGATCAAAATAAAACCCAAAACCACAACGGGCATGAAGAGAAATCAATTTAAACTAAAATACATGAATAGATTATGAAGATCTCAATACAAGATCAGATATTTTATGGTGGTTTGGCTAAAATCATTAAGTGCAGTTTCATTGCATATCTACAATGTCCAATTTTCATTATGTTACTACATTGACCTCTAGCTCTCTAACCACACTTTGTGGTGCACTTAACAGTGCTACATAAAAAAAGCAGTCAGCCATACAGTACTGTGATAATGATTGGATAATCATTTTCCTTTTAAATAGGACAAGACGGAAGTGACTCCTTCCTATGAAAAGCTGTGAATTTCATCTCTGAGGCAGCACTCAAAAAAGAAGTGAAAGATTTTCATCCCTGTATTTCTCAAACTAAGTAATGCGTAAATAAATAAATAAATCCTCCTCTTCCAGCTGGCAAAGATAAAGTCTTTGATGCCTCCAAGACAGCAACACTGTAAAGCATAGTTTGAGAGGTGGGGAGAAATGCTGAACCCAATGAAGGTCATGCCAAAAACTTCCTTGACCTCAATACACCAGAATTTAGCCCATGATAGAATCCAGCCAGTCCTTACAACATTATTCAGAAAAACTGACAAGCCCAAGAACTCAAGCCAATTAACCCAAAATATCAGTTCAACAGACAGCATGCTGTTCAGATGTTGCACCTCTCTACTGCTGATAAGTCTTCACTGTGTGCCTTTCACCAAAAGAATATCATAAAATTGAGTCAAAGTGACTCGGGGACTTGGAGAATTTTCTAAAAATCTTTTTTTTCCCCACTCTTTTATACAGCAGAATGATACTTATTTGACTTAAAGCTCTACGAAGTCTCAAAACAATCCATGTAAGAATCACTATCACCACCACTATCATTCTGTACAGGAAGAGGTAGTTTTAATGATTCATGAGATAATGGCCTAAGTTAACAGAAGAATAATCCTCTTTCAAATGTTACTTAAAACTGTAGCCCTGATCAACTTTGCAGATTCAGAATCTTGTAACAATCTTGATCTTAAATAACGACCTAGTTTAGACATTCAGTGACAAATATTGGCACTGTTGTACAAGTTCAGGTGAAAGCACTCTTTCCTCTCTAAGCTGTTATGCAGTGCTGAAATGCACTAAAATTCTCATGCATTGCACTTTAGTAGGACTCTAAGTCTGCTCTAAACTTAGATACAAACGGATGTGCTTCGACAGCTCTCAGAAAAGCGTGTACTCCATCACACTAAAGCAATATTATTGGTAAAATACTTACCAACGATTTCATCAAAGATCTTGTACAAGCCTGGAACAAAGGTAACGTCTCTGCAATTCATTCCTACATCTTCATCATAAACCCACATTAACTATATGTAAATAAAATAAAACAAAAATATTTACTGTCTTGGTAAACCAGTCTATAAAGATCTATTAACTGCAGAAAATTTACTCTTCCAGTCTGATTGCTGCTGTCATATGAGACAAAAGCAGAACTTTGGCAAAAATAGCCACTCTACCCACAAAGATTTCCACACTGAAAATGCATTATTTTCTGCCTGGGGGCAACTCCAACAGTACAGACAAGGGAAGCTCAAAAGAATTTGCAGCTTCACAAAAACAGCTGAAAAAAGTGCCGGCAGGAAGCTTAAATTCTCTATTCTCTACCTAAACACATCAAAGCCTTTTTGGACCTGGAGCAAGCATTATTTTCAAATATGTACACATAGGTGTGTGCACATTTGTAAATGCACACATACAGAAGCATAATTGTGTGCTTATTTATATGGGTGTGTATTTATATTTTAACTGAACTTCAACATTTTCCGAGCATGTTTCTTCAGATGTGCTGAGCACTTCTTTAAAAAGCTTTCTCTTGACCCTTTCCCTGTACATGCCAAAAGCTTGACCACAATTTTTAACACAATAATTCAGAATACCCAGAAAAGCAGAATTCTACCAATTTATTAACCAGATTAGTAATTTCCTCATTAAAATAAACTATCAAGACTGTAAAGTTAGTGACGCTTACCTGAGTTAATGGTTCAACTGACCCAATGTAGGTATCTGGGCGGAGAAGGATGTGCTCAAGCTGAGTCTTCTTCTGATAAACTCTCTCAACAGACATCTTCTTTGAAGTGTCATTTTTATTAATGCTTTCTGAGTCTTCCTTTTTTGCAGCATTGATCTGATTATCAAATAATGTCTAGGAAAAAAAATAACAGCAACAATTAACCTCATTCATGCCGTCTATCACTCTTGAGATATAACCAAAATCTGACAGAGATCAAATTGAAATCAAAACCTGTCATGTAATTTAAATGTTAAGCTTTCAGAAGTATTAAGATCCAACTATCCTGTCAAGAGAAAAAAATTAACATATTATGTCACAGTTTCTTAATAAATTGTCACATATTCAAACTTCAGTGAGTTGCGAATCACAATAAACCAAAATAAGGAAACAGTGTGTTACAAGATACCCATTTCCTCAGGAAGTTATTAGAGCTAGCAAATGTAGAAAAGCCTAGTTCTGAGACAGTAAGAACACATCTACTCAGAGACTAGGTATGACATTTTACAGTATATGTTCCTACCTGTAAAATGGAATTATTTTAAAAATACCAATAAATATAACTTCAACTCGCATTTTTTCCTTAACTGGCCAGTAGACATAACAGAAAAAAAGTCCATCATCATGAGCTTAATAACCTGAATTAGCATCTTTCTCTTACAGGGATTTACCAACTTTTAAGCAGATGCTACCTGACCACTGAAAACCACTAACACATAAAAATGAGATTAAAGCCCACTTCTCACTCAGAAGAATGTTTTACTTCTGTTTAGCTGCTCTCAGTAAATCTCTTTTTAAAGTAAATATAGGCTAAACTTCAATCCTGGATTAACCAGTCACCATGCAGACTTCTCAGCCAGAAAAAACTATCATCAGATCTCTCACAATCCAGCCTGTGCTGCAGCCTCAGATAGCACTGAAAGCAGAGGGTAACAAAACACAAAGAGCACATAGGAACAAGAAGCAAAGGATATTGAGCTTCCCTAAACCACTTCACCAGACTCAAAACAGAAACACCAGCCTATGGCACACAATTAACAAGGACAATTCTACCCATATTATTCAAATTTGCTTTCTGTATATTCTACTATTTAAGTTTTTATGCTTTTTAATCTTTCCTCCTAGCAGACACAGGAATAAAGCACTTCATTCTATTCAGAACAAGGGAAATTACTTTTCCAGATTTAGAGATCATATTTTTCTCATTTATTTAAAGCAATGCTATGAAACATGTATTTTGAGAACAAGCAGATGATGTGCACCAGTGATGATAACATCCAATTGTCTGGCCCTGAGCAAAGCGAAGAGGGCCAAATAAAAATCCAATTCTTAAAAAAGAAAGCAAGCTTTAATCTGCTGAGCTTCTACTACTTAAATACAAGTAAAACAGGGGGAAGCCTTCCCTACCTTCCCCCCCTCCCCCTTTTCTTTTTTTTTAAACTGAGCAAGCACTAAACTGTAGTGTTGTTAAACTGACAGTCTCTTCTGTATATTTTGGAATTGTCTCAAGAATGCCTTTTGTATTATGTCCTGTATGAAAGATCTTCATATTGTTAGAGCTCCAGTAACACTTCTGAAAACAGCACCAGCTGTTGTTTCATGAGAAAAACCCTAAAGATAATTAACCAAGTGTCACAAAGGGCTTAAGTGTTCTGTTTCACAGTAGTCTGTTTTTTGGGGGGTTCTCTGTTAACAAGTCACCCAATTTTTAGGTATGCTTTGCAGTCTAATGTTGTCAATTTTTAATAAACAGTATTTGACTTTACCACTCTTGTGACATTGAGGGCTTTATAGACTCTTGGTAGTCTTTCAGACTTCCTAACCCTCCAGAACAATGATGAATATACACATCCACATACATGTAAGCCAGATGAGACTCCCCTTAAGTAGTTTGGAACACTATAACCTATTGCATTGTGCAGCCTTCTTCATAGACATGCAGTTACACTTCATACTGTGAACTGAAATGCAGCAAGAATCATAGATGCTCTTAAACACAGCATAGTGGCAACTATGTGGAAAAATAATGATACTCTGTTGATAGAAGTCACTGCTCAGTTTATTACATCAATGCTATTGTCCAGGTTATCATAACAATGTATTATTACGCTAATTGCTTTCTCCAGTACAATTGCAATGATTGCAGAGTTTCTCTGTTGAAGTTGTTTTTGCTAGAAATGTATCTAGCACTGTGCAAAACTTACCACCTCTTTCCTTTTGAGATCTCTAGAGTCAGAACTCAAGTAGCCTTTAGTAGACAAGACTTTGGCAACAAGACTTTTCCTGTCTACCTTCAACCTAAGAGCTCATACATTTGCTTTTGGTGCCTTCTCACTTCACATTTTGCATTACTGTTTTTTTTTTCCTTCTTACAGCCTCCTCCACTAACATTTCTGCATATACAAGTGCATGTGTGACATCCATATTACATCAGATTTGCATTGCCTTTTTTTTGATGAAAACTGGGTTTTGTCATCTGCCTTGTCACCTTCCTTCAAAATCCTGTTACATTACCATGATGAGTTTGGTTACTTGTAATGCAAACAGCTGTACATGCTAAATCTTAATACAAATTTGATTTGGACAGCTTGGCAGCTCCACAGAAAAGCTATTCCTACCTAAATATACAATAAAACATAAAGCTACAACAAAGAACGCAGGTTTCATAATAGGCTTCAATGTTGCTGTAATTGGAACATATATTTTAAGTTTGACTCCTTACTTTAAGTGGAAGCGTCACTTTCATTTAAGTAGCTGAATTTCACTCTGTCACAAGAATTTAAAAGTCTTGAAAAACGTTAATGTCTCTCCCCACTTCCATACATTTAATCCTGTATTGGCCTCTGGCATCTCCACACTGTAAACTAACACCACCACCACCCAACAAAATGGAAAAACCCCAAACCTCCAATCTCCTCGTTTTTTCAGTCTGTCCATTCTTTCTTACCCATATTAGGAGACAAGAAAGTGCTTTTTTTCTAGATTGGCAGACAAGCATAAATGAATAGAAAACAGATACTGGTTTGTGAACTAAAAAGTAAGTTTCACTTTGACTTTCTTTTCTGTCTTAAATTCCTAAAACTACTACATGCAATAATTGTTCTCATGAAAGGCAAATGCAACACTGGGACACAAGAATTTAGAAAAGCACATGCCACAAGCCCTACCTTCCCTTAAATAATGTGTAGGCTAAGCACATTAAGTGGGACAAGACAGCACATTTTGAGTATAATTAAGCTCTAAAACCCAGGAACTTAATTAGGTAATGAAATCCAGGGATGTGGTAGATTTTCTACCACCTACACTTGAAAACAAAACTACCTCTTCTAAGTAGATACACTGTATCTAAAAAACGTTTATAGGTGCAATATGGCAATTACTAGGTAGTTCTATGGATAATATGCACTTGACAGCATTGTGGTTTTATGAGTAGTGTATCATAATGGCCTCTTCTTGCCTTAATAAAAACAGATGATGAATACATAGTTACCTATCATTTTGCCATTTTCCCAAAGAAAACTCTGGCTGAGAATACCTCCCACCATGAAAACAAAACTGGAAGGAGTTTCAATATAAAACCACTCCCCTGCTGTGTTTAACAAATGGTTTTGCTCTACTACCAAGATGAAAACACACAAAAGTAACAGTCTCCTGTCATTACAGCAAAGTTCCATAGATCACTGTATACCATTAGTGGCATGTACTAAATCCTCTCCAAAGTTAGCAGTCAACTCACCCAGAACCAGTCCCACTCCAGTGAGAACAAGGTGTTAGTTTTAAATTCCTAAATTTTTTACCTCTTGGTTTGGCCAATTTGTTTTGGATTCTAAAAGGATAACATTACACAGAGTTTTGTTATAATTATTCATTTATAGAATAGCTTGAGGTTCTTCATTTCAGAAAAACATGAGTTAATTGCTACAGAAATGGAAAAATTCCTTCTTTCTTCCCTCTTCCATTGCTTCTCCACTCCCTACAGTGGGATCAAACTGACCTCACAAGCCAGCTCAAGAAACAAACAGAGGTTTCCCTCATTTTTCACGAGCTAAAAAAAATCCACTGTTCACTGGATCATTTTGCTGAATGAGCTTGCTAGAGAATCAGACACGTAGTAGTGCAAAGAAAGAGCAAAAACATACAGCTAAAAGAATTTTAAAAGAATTGGTTTTAGTAGATATTAGATTGCTTAGTTGCACCATAAAATGACATTCATAAAATTATATAGCTTCATATTCCTAGAACTAGCTAGACAAAATAAAAGCATCTTCATACTTAGTTTTATTAATGCCCAGTACAGAGCACACACTAGCTTTAAATGAAAATTTAAGGAATTTATTTATCCACAAGACGTTGGAAAAGTACCACTTCTGGGCAAATATGTATGCTCACTATAATTACTTCTGACCAGAAAATTATATATGTTGTTTAAAATATTAACTCACACTTAAGTACTACAAGTAACTGCTCTACTTTGCTTGGCTCAGGCTTAAATACAATCAGCTCTACATTCAAGTCCTGATCTTTACTATTTTCTTTAAAATCAAGTCTCTAAAATCCGCCCATGCACGATAGTTTAACTGAATTTTAATGCTAAATTTAAGGGTCTGAAATTTTTAGTTGTATATCCACTGACAAGCTCTATTTCAACACTACATTTTGATACTGTTTACCTACTGTCAAGAAAACCATCTACAGATGCCTTGGTAACAAATTTATCTTTCAAAATCTGTTTTTAAAACTAAAATTTGGAGACAGGGAAGGAAGAAATACTGTCAGAGAAAATTAATTTATTAACGTTAAAATTCAAGACAGCTTAAGAGTATTCCTACAGATTCTTAGAACCGTGATCCTTGGAACTAATGAATGACCAAGTCTGTTTGGTCCACTGTTTAATCAACCAACTCACACACAAGCCCTCCAATAGACAAGAAATTAAAAAGTTTAAGGTACTGGCATCAGAATTAAATTATCAGCATCTGGAAGCACCTCTTTATACCTCCGTGTTTCCCATATCCTTGCCTTTTTTCATGCTTTAGTGCATCACTGGTTTAAGTGCTATGAAAGTGTTCTAGACTCTTAGCAGATGTACATTTCCCAATTGCAAAGATTACTTTGAAAGGGAACAACACAACCTGATAGATCCTTCTGACTAATAAAATCTCTGAAATCCATTCAGGTTGTATGTCAAAGATCATATTCCTAGAACAACACTTATCTTTCCTTCTAGATCCTGTATGTTCTATTGCCAGCTGAACTCACCTGGCACCACAAGGTATTTTTCCTCTGCTGAATTATATTCAGATTAATAAACTAACATTACAAAATAACTGTAGGAAAGGCTCCATGCATGAGTGAGACAATATTCAAGACATTTATATTGCAAGATAATACAGACAGAGAACAAACCAAACAGGCTAGCTTTCCAGCTCACATTGACTGGCATAGTAACATGGAGCACAAGTCAAGCAGCAATGCACTGGAAAAAGTGACTGAACCCACATATGAAAATTTATTCTACACAACACCCAAAGCTCAGCCTTTACTAGTCAGCTTCAACTTTACCTGTCCTGTTACATTAGTGGTAGAGGAGAGCCCAAATATCACTTAAATGTTATTTAGCCAAATGAACTCTTCAATAGCAATCAATTCTCCACTGTAAAAAAAGAATAGCATTTTTTAATTCTCATGAATGTCACAGCTATCAATATATCAGAAATGCAATAAATTTTTTATCTCCATGTTTACTTTACACTGAAATACTGAACACCTTGACTACAACCCTTGAGGTTTTTGTACTTCTAACATACAACACCCTTGAAAGGAACAGAACATGATTAGTGGTAACCATGGAAAGTCTGCTGCCTAGAATCTTCAACAGAAAAGCTATAGCAAGATATTTACCAAACACGGTGTATCACATAAGTAGAAATTAATCAGACTTTTTCTTTTTAAAAGCCATCCCAAACATAGAAACTCTTAAACCTTAGGAACAATTACCAAATTGATTATTCTCAAATACCAGTTTGCTTAACAACATATACATCTGCTTTTTTATTATTAGAAATACCTCTGCTAACACTGCCATGTTTCAAAATACATTTTTTCTGCCATTTAAAGTAAATGCCAATCAAGTCTTCCTTTAAAAAGTAGCTTGAGTTTAATTGCTCAACTCCTACTACTCAGCATCTACTGTTCCTCTAAAGTTTTTATGAATCTTGAACTGTTTTACAAGTCTCATAAATGTTCTACAAAATCTTGTCTCAGTCTTGCAGTAAACTCCATGAGAATGGAACACAGATTTGATGTTCCAGACATAGCAATTCGGAAGGAAGAAAATAGATGCAGCAATGAGTCAAAAAAACCTAAGCACTGTTACAGAATTCCCCCTGCCTCAGTCATTCATTCTCCCACAGCACATCCCTATTACGAAATGCCTCTCAAGAATGCTCATTATAAATGCTGACAATGTTGAAGATCAAAATTCTAACCTTAAATTTTCCATTTAAGAATTGCAGCTTGGCAGACAGAAGAATTCACTCCTCCATAAAAGGCACCATATAAAAGATTCAAAATAATTTAAAATGTAATTTCAGATTAATTTCAATTGTTAAGAATTTTCATCATTTCTATTACTTGGAATGTATGTTCTTTATTCCCCTGGCAAGGAAGAAAGTCTACATGGCATACTCCAAAAGATTTAACTAGTATCAGCAAGGGCAGGCAAACATGACATAACTTCAGATTTACTTTCTCTAAAATATTTGAACCATCTCCCTCCCTTTCTATCAGCAAACCCTGGTAAGGAACTCCACCAGCACCACCACCTCAAGGTTCCTCATATGCTTATACAGTTTTATTGGAGTGTTTAAGAAAAATCCTTTCCCATGTCTGCTTAATAACAAAACAGAGTAACTGCCTCAGTCGCAAATGTTCTTCTCTAAGCAACTTGCCTCCATCTTACTCCAAGCTTGTGACTTATTTGAAAATTTTCATTACAATACTGCAATACACCAGTGGTGGAAAAGACTAAGTCAGGATCACTAAATAGTATATAAAAATAAATACTATCTCAGCCAATACAGAGCTCTGTGTTGAAGCATGGAGGCAATACCCTGAATGAATGCATGTGCTAGAACACTGTAAGAGCTTATCTAAGATGGTGTTATTTTTCCCCAGACACCTTGTCGTTCCTCTATCTTTATATCATGGTACACAACTACCCAGGGAATAAACAGAAGACTGAAATGTTCATACACTACTACACTATCTTCCCTAAATACCCTAGAGCTACCAGAGATTGAGCAGCTGCTTTCCAGTATCTCCAGTGAAGCTCACACCATCAAAAATTTCTTACAGGTAAAGATGCTCTGCCCAGGGGCTGATCCCAGAGTTCTAACTATTCTTATATAAATGTTACATATCAAGTTATCTGATTGCAAGAGCTTTGTTTTGTGGTGGGTCTTTTTCCTACTTTATGTCATCGTCTTTTGATTTATAAGAAAATAACTTTTCAATATTATCTCATAGCTCTTGCAATTGTTACGATGACAAAAAAACTGTTCCTTGCTTTCTCCTTGAAGATTCCTTCACAGATTTAGAAAGCTCATGGGAGAGTTTTGGGCACCTCCCTAAGGCAGACATTGGTCCAGTTTTTCATACACCTGTTCACACAACTGTTTCATATCTTTAAGGAAGATCAGAAAGAAGTCTCAATCAAAAAAAACCAAAAGCAATCAGAGCCTCTTCACAACATACAGCTTCCATGAAAAGAATACTACTTAACTGCAATTCTACCTTACAAATCAGGAAAAATTACACACAGTAGATTAAGCAATTTAATCATTTTTTTACACCTTTTTTTCCCCTTTTAAGATACCTTTTAATTATGTCCAACAAAGAAAAATATATACCTAATGCTTAGATCTGAACCTTTCAAGCATGTTCTAACTCAAGCAGCCTTTATACAAAACTTTGCTAATGCCCATTTTTCTTACTAGCAGAAAAAAACCACAGTATTGCTTAGGGGTGTACAGTGCAAAACCCCACAGATTTATAATTTAAAAAAAAATAAAAGTAGTACTTTAATTTACTTTCAGTGGCAAACTGTATTTGAATGTAAATTGGAATTCCATTAAGATGCAGCCAACATTTTAAAATAGATTTATTAAATGAAACTAGATGAGCTGATATTGTAGGAAAAAAAGCACTTCAAAATAACTTAAAAGGATTCAGTTGATAAGAGTAAAAGCATTAGCAATCACACTGAAGTTTTAAAAGTAGCAGATCTGATCCTCACTTACTGGGGAGGGCAGAAATCTTCCCTTGCATTTCAAATCAACCTTTTGAGTACTCATTGCTGAACTATGTGAAGACAATGGCAAGGAAACTTTTTTTTCACTTTGCTTCAGAGTATCACTTTTCTCCTACATTCATAAAAACAACAAAAAATTGGTATACTAATCGACTCTGTCATTGGTTTCTAGAACTTAAATTATACTTTAAATTTCAGGATTTATTTTCAAAATCTATACAAAAATATTCGCATGCCTTGACTGTGACTTTGACTTCAAAACTGGGATATTAGCATTAAAATGCATTCTTCAGAAATACTCAAGTATGACCACATGTACTTGAGAGAACACCACTAGGAGTCCAAGCATTCAATTTTCAAAACAGAATTCTTCACACAGTTATACACATTTAGAACTACATGTTTTTTCTCAATCTGCTTTTGAAAACTTTCAAACCACCTATGAATGAAGAATAATGTTTTCTTTGTGGGTGACTTCCAAGACTTTTCTATTTTTAATGAGGAAAATTAAGTTTTCTGTACCTATTTTCATTTCCAGGTTCTCTATATATCATCTATAATATATATAAACCTACTCCCAGGGATGGAATCAGTCATATCCATCAGCTATGAATCACTTGTGGTGGATCAAATCAACTGATACTGCATGTAAACGTGCATTGGAAGACTTTTGCACTAAGACACACAAGAATGTTCACATGCAAGATAAAAATCTACTTCTGGAAAATATAGTCTATGAAAATAAAATACTAGATTTAAACCATGATTTTTCTTTTCAAACCTTAACTGCTCACCTTAGTCTATTTACATACTCTTATTTGGAATGGTTACTTTGTCTGTCCATGTAAAGTAATTCCTTATTCAGCCTTCAATACAGCACAGGTAGCTTAGAAGTTAAGCTAAGTTCACTTATACACAGATATATACACACATCTCTAGACAAATAGAACATTAACAGAGGACATGTGCTTGAATATATGCCACAACAACAAACACCTGAAGCAATCCACCATGGATTTTTTTTTTAAATCAACACCAACTCCCCACACCTCCAAAATACATATTTTTTCCTAGAGTTCATTACAACTGAGATTCCCATTTCTACTCATTTGATATTCTTTCACCTACAGTAGAGTAAGTTTTCTTCCCACAGCAGAATACAAGAGGTGAGCCTCCCAGCACAGAATATACAGTGTGAGACTGCAAGTTTGCCAACACCACCAAACTGTGTGGTGCAGTCAAGATGCTGGAGGTAAAGGATGGTATCCCACAGGTACCTTGACAGCTTGAGAGGTGAGGCCATGCAAACCACATGGAGCTCATCAAGGCCAAGTGCAAGGTCCTGCCCATGGGTCAGGGCAATTCCAAGCACAAACAGAGGCTGGGCAGAGTGTGCATTAAGAACAGCCCCGAGGAACTGGACTTGGGGTTGTTAGCTGATGAGAAGTTCAACGTGAGCTGGCAATATGTGCTTGCAGCCCAGAATATCAACCATATCCTGGGCTGTATCAAAAGCAGTGTGACCAGCAGGCCAAGAGAAGTGATTCTATCCTTCTGCTCTGCTCTTGTGAGATCTCACCTGGCATACTGCATTCAGCTCTGGAGCCCCCAACACAAGGACATGAACTGTTGAAGTGAGTCCAGAGTATGGACACAAAGATGATCAGAGGGCTAAAACATTTATCTTATGAAGACAGACTAGGAGAGTTGGGGCTAGAGAAGAAAAGGCTGCCCAGAGGGAAACTTTATCGTGGCCTTCCAGTACCTGAAGAGGGACTAAAAGAAAGCTTGGGAGACTTTTAACAGGTGCAGGTAGTAATAGAACAAGTGGGAAGAGTTTCAAACTGAAAGAGGGTAGATTTAGACTAGAAATTAGGAAGAAAAGCTTCACTGTGAGAGTGGTGAGACACAGGAACAGGTGAACAGGTTGCCCAGAGAACCTGTAGATGCCTCATCCTTGGAACTGTTCAGCGCCAGACTGGATGGGGCTTTGAGCAACTTGCTCTAGCGGGAACATTTCCAGGTAGGGGGTGTGGAACTAGATGATCTTAAGGTCCCTTCCAATCCAAATCATTTTATAATTCTATGTATAATTCTACATTATGTTTGACAAAAGAAAATTGTGACACGCTGGGGCACTTACCTCCCATTGTATAACAAGGAAAAAAAGAAAAAAAATAAAAATGGGGGGAAGGAGAGTGCCAGGGAGATGGGGAAAGAAAGGGGCACACTGGGAGCAAAAAATATCCCCGTTCTCTGCTCAAAATAACAGCAAAAGAAACAAAGAGAGGAGCACACTAAGACGATCTGGCAACAATGGATGACTTTTCCAGCCTCGCCCCAGTAGGCACCATAATAAAGCAGTGGAAAGCTAAGATAGTTACTATAACAATATCTGTAACTGATACATATGTGACAACTGTGTTCTAGGCCTATCTTCTGCTAGGGCCTGATACAAATAAAGCAACTGAAAAACCAGAGAGCTACAGAGGTAGGAACTTAATCACCTACTCCTGCTTTAGAAATTAAGCAGGTAATAAGCAGGAAAAATACCCATAAAGAACTACTCACACTTGGGTCACCTCTGGAACAGGATGGCTGTTTTGAGAAAGTGAAGATTTATTTAGGATTTGGTCATATTTGCTTAACTGTTTGTATTTCAGGCAGTCAGTATCCTGCCAGCTTACAGGAACAGACTCATGACAGACAGTAACATACTACAGTTCTTAGGCACCCTATCACATCTTGACACACTTCCTCCAAGCACTATACTGACAGAAGGGAATTCTAGTCTTATTCCTGCCCCCAAATCAGAGTAAGGGATAAAGCTTGGAATATAGCAACAGTGGACAGATACTTGCTGCAGGAGAGACCCTGTTTAGACAACAGGTACAGAAACCTTACCCAGAAAGTCAGAAACCACGTAGTGCATAATCCATAAAAAGTGAAATATGGCATATCACAGGAAACTATCACCTAACAGTCAAAATAAATATTTGTCTTGAAACAAATTTCTAAAAGCCAAGTCAAACTGAAAGATATTTCTGTAACACAGTTAATGATCTTTGTTTTGAAATGAAATTATAAAATAAAGACTAGGTCCCTTTAACAGAAGGACTTTATTTATTGGGTTTTGTTTCATTTTGTGTTGAGTCGACTGTCCTATCTTCTCTGTTACACATTTTTGCTCAAAAATGACATTAAGTTAGAAGTAATTTTCAAGGTAAACTTTGAAACTGCCAAGATGTGCTAATAGCTGAATTTAGATTATTTGAAAAGTTGCTGTCTTTTCACTTGCCAATATACTGCTACAGAATTTATTCAAACCAACTATGATCCAATATAAACAAAAAAAAGCATTAATTGTATCTACTAATAATAGATATTATTCCCATTCCATAATATTCTATACATATTATCTCCATTCAAAAAGCACACAGATTTATATTCTTAATATTTTAAGAAAAATCACATTAACATATATTCCTATTAACATTCCCTAGAACTGAAAACTATGCTTTTAACAAAGGACAAGAAAATGGAAGTGGTATAGAACATCTTTAATTCTTATCAAGAGTTTCAGCTTTCATTTATCAGACTCGTGTAGCTCTTAAGGTAGAGAAGTATCTTGGTGGACATTACCACTCTATCTGAACCAACACACCTAACAATGCTACTTGAAATTACTTCACTTTCACTAGACAAGGCATACTTATTAAAAAAACAACAAAACCAACTACTACTGTGCTATTACAACAGTTCACTTTCTGTAGGCCCTAGATACACAGAAAGGCTGAAAAATTGCTTCTTTTGTTCAAAGGACGTTTTTCTAGCATTAGAAAATGCCATTATGTTTCACCAATGAAAATTCTTCTAGATACAAATCCATACTTTTGTAACTAACTCTTAATACAAATTAACACTTTTGCAGATGACCCTTGGAAATCATCCACGAAAAGTGATTAATATCAATAAGTTAGTAAAATCTACAGAATCTATCAACTATTACAGTGGGGAGCTGCAAGTTTACTTAAAAAAACAAACAACAAACAGCAACTAGAGAAAAAAATTGCTCCTCAATAATTAGTGTATTTGATAAATCAGAGGTTATCTTATTTTCAGATATATAGTGCCAAATTATTTGCTCAATAAACATCTTCAATGATTTACTCTCCTGTGTCTCCATCATGACAACTGCACCTACTTATCAACTAACCATTGCAAGTTACACTTTTTTTAAGTTCTGTTCCAGGTAGCTGAAAACTCAGAGAACTCACTATTTTTGAAAGTAAAGCTAGGCATCACCTAATGCGCAAATAATGTTCTTATTATGCTCTAAGGTAAATTCTCTACTCCATAAAGAACCCCTCTTTTTTCATAGCTGCATGCCATTCTTCCCTAGTTGGTTGAGCTGACAAATGACCATGCTGCTTGTTTATATCGCAACGAAGGTTATGCATACAACTCTTCACTAAGACTGAGCATCAGTTTACATATATAGGATTTGCTAGTTTGAAACATAAATTTCACTAAGTTTTAAATATTTCCTCATGTTTAAAACTTAATACTTAACTAAGACCCTCCTACAATGTTCCAGTACACAAAGGGGGTCTACAAAGAAGATGTAGACTCTCTTTTTACAAGGAATCACATGGACAAGATGAGGGGCAATGGGCACAAGTTGCTCCTGGGGAGATTCTGATTGAAAGCAAGAGAAAATTTTCCACCACGAACACAGTCAGACATTGCAGTGGTCTCCTAGGGGAAGTGGTAGATTCCCCTGCTTTGGAAAGTTTTAAGTCTCAGCTCGATGGGGTGCTGAAACATCTCATATAAATTATAGAAGGGCTGGACCAGATGATCTTTGAGGTTCCTCCCAACCTGACATTCTATGAATTATTTAACTTCAGGTCTTAAAAAGAAACCAATGCCATACAAAATATATCACTCAAAAAGTAAGCATAGTACTGCAGGACAGAAGAAGAATAATTTTAGCTTGTCTACTCAGGCTGTTTCCATATCTAAGCTCATTTCAAGTGGCACACCCAGAAACTCGTTCATGTTTATATGCCTTTCCAAGCTGCCAGCTGCTTAAAATGGAAAAGGGAATTACCAATAGAAAATGTAGCAATTACAGCCTCAGAAGTAGTTCATCATCAGAATAAGTATTTGTTCACCCCAAAAATGCTATTCAAATTGTTTTCCAACAGCTCAAAGATGCAACAGAACAAGTTTGCTATTATTCTCATTAACAAGAGTTCTTAAAAGTTTTTAACTGTAAAGGAGTGTGTCTGATTAAAGAGACAGCTACCTTACCATCAAGATACATTGTTTTCTCTTTAGACATTAAAGAAGTTACCCTCTTTTGAACCCTACACTGAGCAAGAGAAAGGCAGGGAAGTCACCGATTGGCTGAGCCAGACCCCTTCAGGTCATCTTTGCTCCTCCTTCCTCGGGTCTTCTCAGAACCAGAGAGCAACCACTACTAGTACTACAGACAAGGAGAACACCCCTCTGCATTGGGAGTCAGGGCTAATACTTAAAAGGGACTTTAAAGCAGCTTAAAATGATTCACTAGTTAGTTGTCACTTGCATCTTCTCAAACGTTATTTTTGACCAATCCATGAAACGCAGTTATAAAACAAAACAAAACAAGAAAACCCCAAAACAACACACCAACTCAAAACACCTTCTTGGTGTTACAGATTTTCAATTTAGACACAATAGAAAGCACCCAGCTCTACCCCCCTGAATGTCTCTGAAAGCCTCCTTCTTACCCATCTCGAAACTTATGAGCTTCAGGTATTGTCTTTTCAGAAAGTTGAGAAAGAAATGGAATCAACACATAAGCCCTTGGGTAGCCCAAGAAGACTTCAGCATCAGAAGGCAGCAACTGCGACTTTTACAGGACAGGAGACAGCCCACATCTCACTCTGAAGGACAGTGAATTCACAACAGCCATACTGACCCATCCACTCACCTCAAGGCAGAAGGTTCCTTACTACCTGTATGCTCACAAGATAACAATTTGCCCTACAGTCCCGAGCACACTAACAAGTCCTTCACGGTTGCAAACTCCTCTTCTGCTAACGCCCACCACAAGCCCAGGCTGCCTTCTCCCTCTCTTTGCGTCCCGGACCATTCCACGCTGCTCTTCCTTTCACGCCAGGCGTCGTTTTTTTTCCTCGTTTAAAAGCCAACCCACGCTCTTTCCGCATACACAAGGGGCACGAAAAGAAGTCATAATCTTTACAAAGCAAAACACACAAACAACGAAACACAACCCCACAACTTACCACCCAAGTCAGTCCCCCGCTGCCGCCGCCGCCGCCACCACCGCCGCCGCCGCCTCCTCCAGACTTTGCCATTTTCTGCCCGTTTCTCCTCAGCCGAAGCGAAGGCGCAAGGAGACAACCGAAAAGGCCGGAGCAGACACCGAGCCTCCCCGCACTGACCGGCGCGCCCGCCTCTCCCGCTTCGCCCCGGCTTCTCAGGCGCTGCGCGGGCCCGGGAGCCTCTGCAGCCCCTCGCCCGTCTTCACAACACACACAGGCCCCCGACACCGAGCGTTCCCCACCCCCTTCCGCCCGTCTTCTTCTAGTTCATGCTAGGGAGCTCAGGCGAGAAGCAGAAAAATAATCCGCCGGGGTGGGCGAGGGCTCTCCCGTTGCCGTCCGCAGCCCCGCGGCGGAAGGAAAGCGCCCGGCGGAGAATGGCCGAGGAAGGAAAGGCAGCCGAGGGGCCGCGCCGCCCGCACAAAAGCGCCTTTCCGCCGCCCGCGCTCAAACTCGAGGCCGGGAGGCAGCGGGCGGGCGGGCCCAGCCGGGCCTGCGGCTCTCGCTAGTTTAAAGGGACTGACGGCCCCTTTACCTCACGGCGGCGGCGGCAACAACAAGCCGCCGCTATCGCCGCCGTAGCGCTACCTCCCTCTTCTTCGTCTCCTCCTCACCCCTGGGCCCGGGCCCTGCCCCCCCCTCCCACCCCCCCCGCAGCCACAAAGACCCGGAAAATAGATTAATAATAAAATCTCCCCTCCCTCCCTCCCCTCCCCCGCCCGCGCCTTCCCTCCCGGAGCGCGCACGCGAGCACCCGCGCAGCCCCCGCTCCTCCCCCCTCCCCCCCCCCAGCTCCGCTCCGCGCACACGCACGCACAGCCGGACGCACGCACGCACACGCCTCCCGCAGACACCCAGCGCTGGCCAAGCCTTCCTTCCTCTCCTCTTTCCGCCCCGTCCCGGTACCTGGTGCCGCTCCTCCGCCTTTTTCCCACCCCACCCCTTCCGAATCGCTACGGCTGGCACCCCACCGCTCAGACAATAAGTGCTCTTCCCGCGTCCAATATCCGCGGCCGCCTGCGAGCGTAACCGGGCCCGGGTTGCCCTACCTCTCCCCCCCCTCCTCCCCAGCGCCCTGTCCCCGGCCCGGCCCGCCAATCACGGCGCCGGAGGCGGGGAGGCTGCGAGCGCCGCCGGCCAATCGGAGAGGCGGAAGCGGAGGCTCGCGGCCGCGTGTGGCGTCACTGCGGGTGGCAACAGGGAAGGAGCGGTGACTCCGCCAGGGGGCGCTGTTGGGGAGCGGCGCGAGGGAAGGCGTTAACGGTCGGAGGGGAGGGTGGGGAAAGAGCTGAGCGGCGCCGTGGGACCCGTGGGGCAGGAACGGAGCCCCCACACCCCCCTCCCCGGGGCTGACCTTCCTTCTCCGTGCCAGCGGGGTAGGGGAGGCTCCGCTTTCCCGCGAGGAACGTGCCGCCACAGGGAAGCGTTTTGTGAGGGGAGCGTTCACGGTTCACGGTTGCCGGAGCGCGGCTGTCTCCTTGCCCGTCAGCGAGGTGGATGCTGCGGTATGCGGGTGGGGAAGAAGGGATGCGGTAGGTAGCAGGACCGGCCTTTGAGGGAGGGCACGGTGGTCAGGTACCTGCTCTTCTCGTCAGCTCCGTAGCTGGGCCCTGCCCTCAGTGCTATCGCTGCGCCCTGCTGCAGCTTGAAGGGGATTAAAGTCCTGATGCTCCAGGCAGGAGAACGTTTATAAACCACTGCCCTCTCCTGGACCGTGGTCATCAGCCTGTGGGGTTCCTTATCCCAGCTATCTCACAGAACTTGATTCTGCTGCTATTATATCCGCTTTTGCGCATCGTCGGGTTACATCTTCTTTCAGTCAGCGATACATTGCCTTCTTATAGGGACACATAATAAAGCACCCTGTTCTGTGCACAGTAGACAATGCTGTTCTAAAATATTTGCCATTTTGGAAAAACGTAGTGTAAATGAGAATCTACTTCCTACGCCTAAATGTTGTGTGTATGAAGCCTAAAATTCATGTTATTTTAGGTACAAGAATGAAAAATATTTACAGCATAAGATACTTCCCACCAAAAGGAAAGTGTATATGAGCACAAATATGGTCATAGTTTTTTTACAAAATTAACTAAAATACTTCACAACATGCAGCTTCTCAATTTTTAATTTTCATTTTGCTGAGTGAAATGCAAAGACCTCTCTAGTCCAGCCCAATCCACTCCTTGAATTACTCCCAGTGTAGAGTCATAAATAGTAGTACTGCATCTGAGTTGGTAGACAAATTAGTATCTGAAGATAATAATTTCAACTGAATAGTAACAATTTAAAGGTTTTTACTTTTGCAAAATATTTTTCCTAAGAAGTAAAAGGATTGGAAATGAAGCAGCTGCCTTTGGGGAGTCAGTTGTAATGTCCAATTATGCCTCAAGGGAAGGATCAGAAGAATTTCTAGTAAATACTGCTTATTTAGCATAATTTTACTTTGCCAGTTTCTAAAGAACCTATTAAATATGAAAGTGCTGCACAGGGATTATGGAAAGTAATGGCATCTGCCTGGAAGGGACAGTAAGTCATCTGTTCCAGTCCAGGTTTGTTGCAGCTGCATGTACCTCTGAGCCATAAGCTGTTTTCTCCTACTTTGGGTAAGATAAGAAAGAGTGTTTCTTACACAACAAGAAGGTAGTAGCACTTGCAGGGCTCTGCCCAGTGCTTCAAGGTTTGGGGCTTGTGGATTAAAATGTGGTGATGGTTCTGGGTTTTTCTCCAACTCTCAGAGTTGCATATAGGACCTGTTAAAATGAATCATATACAGGGAACGGGGGCTGCTACAATCAAAGTTGGAGGACCAGAGAAAACAGCAAGAGAGCATCTGTTCAAAGCTTTCTGCATTGAGGGAGAACCAGGACTGCAGAGAGCAGAGAGAGAGCAAGTCACAAACATCAGTGTACTACATTCTCATGAGCTCCAGCTGTTCAGTAAATAGACTGCTCTTTGTGTGGGAAGAAGTCTGCCTTTTGCACTTCCTTTAGCCTAAGCCAAGTAGTAGATAGTGATCTAAGCTAGAGAACAGCCAATCCTTTATACATCACAGAAAGACAGAGGGAGTTTCTTCTTGGCAGTTGCCAATCTTTGCATGTGCATGGTCAGACATGTTCAGTCTATGTGGCATGTGGGAGTAAATATAGGAGGAAAGGCTGACATTCCTGCAAGCTCCAAGTTGCCTTTGAAATTACTTTGTCCCGGTTGCTTTTCATGTAATTATCATATTGCACTACCCGCATGGCATGTTACTGGATTACCAGTTATATTGGTTTTATCCTTAACACTTGTATGTGTGCCTTGAGTGGTTGCATTCCTAATGAGACTGCAAGCAGCTGCCTCCATGTTGTCAGACATGAAGTAGTAAAACTAGACTTCATCATGTTTCTGGTGATCCCTGCTAAAACAAACAATTAGATTTAAGCATAAGCTGAATTTAAGCACCGTAACAATTTGATAGGAGTGGGATTTCTTTGCTGGATGCCACCTGCCCCAATCATGTACTATCAATTTATGTCAAATACTCTCACTTATTGCAATATATTTTAAATTAATAATGCCCTTGAAATGATATACACAAAATTCCTATTTCAATTTACTAGAGACCTGCTTGTTCTCATAGTTGGAGACCATAATATATGTAGTCTCCACTTATGGCCTACAGAGTTTTAAACCAATTGTATACTTAAACCAGTTTTCACTTCTTGTTTCAGTATTCAGTTTCTTTTAGTAAGCAAAGTATTTACTGTAACAGTAACTTTGTATTTTATTAATTTAGCAGAAAGGCAGTTGTATGTATGATCTTTAAATATTCCTATACTTGGTACCCACAAACTTCTTGACTATTCCAAGGTATTTGCTGCTTCTGTTCTAGATTACTGGCTGTTTGATAAAACCTTCTTTTTTCCCTGTGTTTTTTCTGGAATCAGACTTAAAAGGACATAAAACTTGCTTACTGGTGAATCTATGTACATTTAGCTGCTCTGAGAATATACTCAGATACAGCTGCTTACATAAGCAAGTGATCACAGCTCTCCGTTTTCTGCATACTACACAGGAAAAAGAATAATTTGCATTTTTTATCTAAAATATTTATGACACTATGTTGATACCCATTACACTATTCATTCCACATTGTATACACTTGTAATAAGGTATAAACAAACACTACATATGAAATATTTACATTTGCAAAAAAACCAATGTACGCATTCTACTGCATTTTAAAATTTCATCATAATTCATTAACATAATTGTGAAATAACTGATCAAATAATTGAATAGGATTGTATTAATACAATATGACAGTTACTAACATACCATCTGATGTATCCTTGGCATGTGTACTATTAGTTACTCCTGGGGACAGACTCTTCCACAACCAACCTCTTGAAAAAACCCAGCTCATTGTCAAGCTGGCATTTTCACCTTGTCCAAAACCAATCTGCCACTCTGTGACAGTTTGGCATTGTTTTTGGACTGCTTAACCTCTGTTTCCCCTCCCATTACTCACTTGTAGTTACCTTGTTAATTGCTGTGCCATTGCTGAGGTGTGGAGAACCTTCCAGTGGGGCAGGCTGTGAGCACTGCTGCCAGTGTCACTGGGGACAAGGTTCAGCAAAAGCCCCAGTGTTATAGCAGCGGGGACCCACCCGACTGCCTTCTGACCACACCATCCTCCCCCTGCAACTACAAGACATTCAGGTTGTGTTAGAGAACATCTTTCTGACTTGCTTGGCCTCTCTCCTGGGCTGCAATATCTCTTGCACAGAAGAGGGAAGTGGTGTCACTTGCTAACATAAATATTTATCTGTGACTACAAGTGCTTTAGTATCCAAGTCCATCTAGTCTTCTCCATGTCAGTTAAGCTATAAACTGTGACATACTTTTGATGAGCATAAGTAGAGTTGTTGCTAAGGCAGGAGCTGGTCACAGAGATGAAATAATTTGTATTGAAATTCCTGGTCTAGGAAAAAGCTTTCTTGTGCAGCAACCACATGCAGTGAGACAAGGTGCATGCAGAGATGAAACAAAGGAGGCTGAGCTGGCTCTGCTGGGAGGAATTTTCAATATGAATAAAGTGAACATCTATGCTATTAACATTTGAGTTTTCTAAAAGATTTGGTGGCAGTGGGAAAAGCTGCAAGTGCTTAAGTGCTTGTGCAAAGACAACAGAAAGAAACATAAAATATAGCAGGCAATATTTCTGGAGATCTGTGTTGAACATACATGGCACAGAAATGATCATCAGTAGAGTTATACTTAACAGAGAGGCAGATTGTTTCTATCCTTTGGAGGCTGGGAATCACCAACTACATTATGGCATAATTAATTATTTCAGAGAAGGCAAACAACCAGCAAGGTTTTGGACATGCCACGACATTTAGAAATTTCCTATTGTCCTTGAGCTCATGGTGATGAATCCAGTAAAGCATGCTAGACTTTTCTCATTTAGGTATCTTTTCTGTGTATTAACCAGACATCCTCTTTCTTCCTATCTTCTTATTCCAGTTCCTCTGACAAGGAGCTCTTTCTTTCTGGCTACGCCATGTAGTTTTGTTCCTAGCAGTTCACTCAAGAGTCTTTGGGCAAGAAAATGTGAGAGGTGATCACCTTGCCAGCAACATGTTTACTAAAAATTCTATTTTCTCAAATGTATTTTTTCAGATTACCTGTGTCACTAGACAATTCTTAGGCTTTTGAGAATAATTTTTTTCAGAAATCTTTGAGTGATTGCAAAAATCAGAAGTATACTGAATTAAAAATTAAAGAAAAGAAAAAAAAAGAAACAAGAATGGTTGTACAGCTGAATAGGTAAAATAGTAAAATGTCCACAAGTCTGAGCCACAAACTTAGTCTTAAATGTAAGTATTATCTGACCTCACAACTTCTTAATGATTACTTGTTTTCAAAACAGCTATCCAACAATTTCTGAGGTGGCCTAATTTGTATGAGAGCTCAGCAGCAGCAGTTCCTATTTATTTCAACATCAGTTGCATAATTTGATGGTTTGGAAGATTAGGAGCATTTCAAAATGGTCACTGCTAGCTGCTTCATGCATTTTTCTGTTTTCATTAGATATTAATACTAAGCAAAGATGATTAGAAATGCATTAAAATTACTTTTTTATCCCTTTAGATCCTTAATATATTGGTATTTCCAGGTCTTGAATGTTTCTTTCCAAGTAATCATGCAGCTGTCCCCCACTATTTGTTTCAATAGTGGTGTTCTGCTTACTATTTTATTCTTGCTGTATTTATAAGAGAACAGGTAAATAAAGTACCAAATGCAGCAAATTAAATATGTTTTTTATGTTTAGGTTATGGCCTACTGTTCTATTTTTACCCAGCTAACGATGCTTATCTTCTCTTTCTACTACCTAGTTTGTATTGCTTCCATTTACCCATGTAGATTCTTCATGCTTCTCCATATTATCCTGGTTTTCTTAAAGAAAAGCAAGAACACATTACCTCAGTCTTTAGTTGAAGTAGAACCATCCAGATCAGTGGTTCTTATATGCATGTGGCTCGCCATGACTGTAGTCACTGTTGGCAGAGGTAGGAGAAGTTGTAGCAGCAACAGTTTTCAGTATTGGCCAAGACAGTTGGACTACTCAGGAATTACTTAGATAATGCTCTGCATCATGTGAGCATTAGAATCTGGGAATCTCAGCCTAGGTAATCTTCAGTCCAACATAGCCTCCCAAGAGCTTATCTGCTTTTTTGAACACCTTAGAAAGCTGAATCCTGAGCACAGCATTTCTTCCTTAGAATTAGGCTGTCACCTGTGAGGGATGAAAACCATCTTTTGAATGAGTTTGTATAAATGTTCTTTAATAGTTCATGAATACATTTTATTGTTCTAGAAAGAAGTATTTAATCTACATGCCATATAAAAAGTAAGGTTTGATATATGTATACCTTTGGTAGCAGTACCCCTCACTGGTTGTTTAAGTACTTTTTGAAATCTACATTTAACTTACAGTATTGGAAAGAAAAGTGTTCTTCATCAGTGCAGTTATCTTAGAATGTTACTACATTCCTTGCAAACTATGAAGAACCTTAAGGATAGACACTGTATGTTTTATAGCACTGCTTACTGAGACACCTAAGTATGAAAAAAGCCAGTCCATCTTTTTGAAACAAATTTATGAAATCATAGAATCATAGAATAGGCTGGGTTGGAAGGGACCTCAGAGATCATCGAGTCCAACCCTTGATCAGCTACCGCCACAGTCACTAGACCATGGCACTGAGTGCCATATCGAGTCGCTTTTTAAATGTCTCCAGGGACGAAGAGTCCACCACCTCCCCAGGCAGCCCGTTCCAATGTCTGATCACCCTTTCCGTGAAAAAATTCTTTCTAATAGCCAATCTGAACTTCCCCTGGCACAATTTAAGACCATGCCCTCTTGTCTTTTTGAGAGTTGCCTGGGAAAAGAGACCAACCCCTGCCTGGCTCCATCCTCCTTTCAGGTAGTTGTAGAGAGCAATGAGGTCTCCCCTGAGCCTCCTCTTCCTCAGGCTGAACAGCCCCAGCTCCCTCAGCCTCTCCTCATAGGATCTGTGTTCGAGTCCCTTCACCAGCTTGGTTGCCCTCCTTTGGACCTGTTCAAGGACCTCAATATCCTTCTTGAACTGAGGGGCCCAAAACTGAACACAGTACTCAAGGTGTGGCCTTACCAGGGCTGAGTATAGGGGCAGAATCACCTCCTTGGACCTGCTGGTGACGCTGTTTCTGATACATGCCAGGATGCCATTGGCCTTCTTGGCCACCTGGGCACACTGCTGGCTCATGTTCAGCTTCCTGTCAATCCAGACTCCCAGGTCCCTTTCTGCCTGGCTGCTCTCCAACCACTCTGTCCCCAGCTTGTAGCGCTGCATAGGGTTGTTGTGGCCAAAGTGGAGGACCCGGCACTTGGCCTTGTTGAAGCTCATCCCATTGGAGTCAGCCCATCTCTCCAGTCTGTCCAGGTCCCTCTGCAGAGCCCTCCTGCCTTCCAGCTGATACATTACTGTTACACAGTAATGATACTCTACACTGTTTTAAAACTAATTTTGCAGAGAACCTATTGAATACAGTGTGTGCCTTTAAAACAGCTCGAAAGAACACATTTTCTTGTACTGTGTCTCATCATAAGCTCATACCAAAGTTGTCACTGTTCCACTGTAGAACAGTTGTAGTAACTACTCACCTTTGTTTTTTAGTTAGGTGCTTTTTTACTGAACATTTTTATTCCACATAAACTCTTCTGCTGGAAGCTTTTATAACAGAAAGCCTTTGAAGAGTGGGAGTAGCCTTTAGATTTATCTGGAAGCAGTGTATTTTCTTTTACCTTGGCTGTTAACTGCTTTTATTTTCAGGTAGTAAGTGCTATGCATTTATCTGGATTTTATGAAAAGTCAATACAGGTTAGCCAGAAATTTGCAACACAGTATCAGGATCTGTCACATTCAACATTTTACTTCCTGTTAGAAAGTAATCCTGATTTATGTATCAAGATCTTATCTTGTATGCTTGGAAACTGTGACACTAAGTATCAGAGTCCCATTTATCTTGTAATGAGTTCTCAGTAGTGAGGTGAGCTTGTTACCAAAAGACAAGGCTGTTCTTACAGGTTCTTCTGTGTTTCCATACCTTTAGAGGTGCATCAGACACTACTCACCATGGCATTCTTCTACCAGATTTATTTCTCTTGTGACTTGTGATATGGAAGCACAGAATCTCCTTACCCTTAATTTATTGAAAAGATACCTCATAGTTCCAAAGGTGTGAACATCAATTTACCAGGTTTGCTAGTTTTTCACCCCCTTTCTTCCCCCACCCCCAGCTGCTCCTTGCTTTCTAGAATTTCTCTCAAAACATTCTGGACTCAGTTCTCTTGAACAGGAGCAATGGTGGTGCAAGAGCACACTAACATAAAGCCTTAAGCCACAATGAAACTAAGTCACAGAGTAGATAAATTTTATGTTCTCAATTACATAAATATCATTTGTTTTGACATTTAATTCTCAGGATACAACATGAAGTGTGCCTCACCTTTCTAATCAAAAAATCTGTTCTCTCAGCTAGTGAAAGCTATTAATTAAGAGTTGCTTGCAGAATTAAACTCAGAGCAAACAACAATCCTTTCTTTCCCGATAGTTCTTGCTACAGCAAAACAGGAACCATGCCAACTCTTGAATTACCATACAGGCAGTGCACAGTTACAGGCCATATGGGCAGGCACATTAACCAACCCATGGGAACACAGCACAAGCTACAGCAATCCAGCATAACCCAAGGCACATGCTCCAGCTCTGAGTTGCTTCACCAGACCAGCAGGACTGCTTTTTAGCCAAAAAAGCCAAACATTTCCTGAGGCCTGCACACCACACAGCGCTCCCAAGCCACCAGTACAATAGAAATGCTCCCACGGAGAGCACACACAGAGCACAGCATTCCCAAGCCCCCCCTCCAGCTTCCATTTAATGCTTAAATCTTCCCTGCTAATTTATGATCAGTTACCAAATCCTGCATTGCGTTGAGCAGTAGGAGGATTGCAGCACCTGGCATCCTGCCCTTGATCTATGCTACTCGCATGCTGTTCTTGGTGGGATGTCCCATGATCCGCTGTAAGGCTGGTACTCCCTCCTGGGTTGTTAACTACACCAGGGACATGGCTTGCTTAACAGGTTCTGTAACAGAGCAGCATGAAAATGCAAATACTGTAATAGGTGAAACTACTTTTTACATTCCCTCTAAACAAATCAGCACAATAATAGGTTGGATGCTGTGCTATGCAGTTTTACTCCTACATATCTAATGCTAGTCTTGATGTCCTTCCCTTAGAATGATTGCTGCTTCTCTTTTCCCTGCTTACTGGAACTTATACACTTCCCTCACCTCTCAGGCTCCTGGATGATGAGTGTCAAAAATATGTGAGAAAAGGCCCATGTTAGCAGGCCTGCAGCACGCTGCAGTTCATGGCTGTAGACCTACTAGCAACAGGAATGATGTTGGGAACACAGGAGGATACCAGTGAGGGATGATTACTGAGGGATGTGATACTGGAATGATACAGGCTGAGGGTTCAGTTGTCCTGTTAATATGCCATTAGTGTGAGGGTGACAAAAAGTCAAGGTGGTACAAGGAGGTTGGCAAAATCTCCCCCCTCCCCCAAATGACATTCCAAGATCTCACTCAGCAGACTGTGCTACTATCATTCCCATGACTTGCCCTCCACTGCCCCCCAGAGAAGAAGAAACAACAGCCATCATGACCTGAGGAATGCATGGATGCTGTATAGGGCTGGGGTATCAGTCTGCAATACATGGGAGAAGTAAGAAAAATGACCAAATCCAGGGATGGTGTGGAAGCTTCCAGATCTTACCTGTGATGCACTCGAAAGTTGACTTTTCTCCACTACAGAGACTGCTTCAAAAGATGAAAACCACTAGTTCAGAAGAAGAGAAATTTGGAGGGACTTTTAACAATGAAGAGAACAGGGAGGGTTACCCCAGGAGGTAAATAAATGGTATTGTGCATTAATCAAGAGAACAACTTACACTGTACAAAGGCTTCCAGGGAAGGGTTTGACTACACCTACAATCTTTCAAAAAATGGCCAAAGCATCTGATTATACTGCACTGCACAATTTTATTACTAATATAGCTAAGCCTATGTTATGGTGCTGGTTTTCTCATTCCTAATATGTATGAAACACAAAATCTACCAATCAGTACCACTAGAGATGACTCTTGCCTGACTCTCAAGTAGCACTACACGACTGGCTCCTCTCCCACACAGCTTTTTCAATAAGGTGCTTCCCAGTTGTGGATTTAGTATTCAGTTCCTCAAAGTCTGGTAAGTTCTACTTGATTTCTGCTGAAATTATCACATGCCAGTAAATCTTCTGTTCTTTAAAACTGAATTATATTATTTTCTTTCCCCTTTTTCGAGTTACCCAGTCTTCCAACCACTCTTTCACTACCATATATGTTGCCTCCATGTTCTGCTCACAGATGGACTTAGGGGTTTTCACTGAGTATTTGCAAAGGGCTGAATTTCCTCCTAGGACCAGTAATCAGTCCTGTATGTAGAGTAAATGCAGTTAAAAGTTTAAAAAAGTCCATTTACTCTGGCAAGTGCTCATTTGTCTTTAACGTCTGTTTCCTATCATGCATTTTGTTTTTCTGAGCCAGAAATGCATGTAAATCTTCTTGTGTCTTCAGAAGGTTATTTATCTATTGGGACTGGATGAATGCCCACTTCTTCATATCTGTCATTCATTAATTCTGTTTCAGCAATAAGCTATTGAACCAATATGAATTACTGGCAAGCCTTAAAAATCTGAAACAAAACTATAAAATAAAGCTGCAGAATATAGCTGGTCACCACGCATAGCAAGAGAAATTGCAGTGTCTGAATGTGAACTCTGGTTTTTCACTCTTGTTAAAAAAATCTGATGGATTTATACTAAAAATAATCAAATACTGACTTTGAATTAGAAAAATAACTGACACCACCAACAATACTATTGGGGGCTGAGATAACTTCTCATAAAGGTGATTCATACCCAGTTTTAATACTCAAGTGAGAACTTGTTTAAGGAATTGTTTGTCTATATAAGGGTCCATGGATCTTTAAAAAAAACATTTAATCCATAAAAATTGAAACAATTAACTTAGTTTGCTAAACAAAGCCCCACATGATGCAAATCTGACATTCATGTCAGATAAAAGCATCATGTCAGGTAAAAGCATTAACCTGACCTTATATTTTTGCAGCCTCTAATGCTTCCTGTTTGTGCTGACCTGTTCTAGAGAGGCTTGGTTGTGGTAGTTTTTTTTTAAGATTCTGATCTGTCATTTTCGTTTTATTTTACCTTTCTTTGAAACCATCAATGCTAACATCATGAAATTTAATAAGTATATTTAGGCAGAAACTCCTACCTGAGCAACCGAACAAAACACCCAAATCAAAACCGGTTGGGTGCATGCTTCTTACTAACCCAAACCAGAACAGCTCCAGAATTCTTAATGCTGTCCACAAACAGACAGTTCTATTTTGCCCAACACATCTTTTTGCCAGCAGTGTTTTTAATTGTGTTTAATATATATTTTCCTGTTGCTTTGGCTAAAAGCAAAAACTGCTGCAATTTTAACTACATGATTTTGACTTTTAAGCACATATATTGCATTACCTTCTACCCTTCCCATCACACTGCTAATGCAGAAGGAAGAAGCCAGTCTCTATCTTTCCATTCTGTCCCTTGCTGCTGTTCCCAGCTGCTCAAAGTGGCTGTGATCAAGTTCCACCTACTTGACTAAGAGCTTACTTAAACACTGTTCTTGGATGTCTTCATTTCCTTATGACAGCTTGTTTCCTTATGACTGTTTCACAATGGAGTCTGCACACTGTTATCCAAAGTGTTTACCTAAAATACGGCCAACGTGCTGTGACAGAGGTAAGCTGCTAGCTGATATTTTCTGTGGGGAAAATATGCTCTCCCCTGAGACACAAGGGACATGGGAGATTTATCTTGTATTACTGAAGTTCCAAGACTATGAAATAACACGTAGAATAATAAAAGGGTCAAACAGTATAATAAAAGGATCAAATGAACAAAATATACAGACACATTACAATCAAAATACATAGTGAAATAATCTTTCCCTCCATTTATAAGACCTCTACCAGAAGCCAGTCCTTAGACTCAGCCCTTCAGGTCTCTGTAGTTACTCTGTGTTCTCCTAACCACTATAGGTAGCGTACTCTTAAAACTCCTGGTTCCAATAGGTCACCAAACATTTTTCCAAAATCAAAGACACGGATTTTTCGCTAGAACAAAAAAAGGAATGAATCTGTATCAAGAGATTGGAGTCTGTTTTGAGCTTAAAATTATTGCTATAGTTTAGGCTAGCAAAAATAAAAGATGCTTAAAAATTGATATTCCTTATATCTGAAGAAAGCTTTAAAAAAAAAAAATGTTTGCTGTTCTGAGCATTTTCCTTTTACTTAAATTTTCCGTGACCTAAATATAAATTAGCACGTAGAAAAACATCGTAAAATCAATCACTGAAGTGACTTCTGCCAGCACTAGCTTAAGTAGTCCATTACATTTTCTTTGCCCATTAAATTTTATTTAGTCCTAGCACCCTTGTTGGTCTCTAGGTGTCATCAGTTTTAATTATTAATGATTTTTTTCCTTCTGAGTTTGAATATTTTAAATCTATTCCTTTTGATTCCTCTTACCAAATAAAAGCAAAGAAACAATTTTTGTTGTAGTGTATTTATCATAAGGTTGCAATGCTCTGTATAAATTGCACACAAATGGAAAAGTATTTTGAATTAGATGGAAATGTGTAAACAAGTACAACGTTGCAGAAACTGAAGCAAGTTAATCATAAGCAAAGCGAAGAGTAATTACAAAGCTTACCATAAAAAAACCCAAAATAAACCAACAAAAAACAAAGCTGAAGAATGAAAATAGAAATTTAAACAAAGGAAAAAAACTTACTTTATTATTCAGGCAGGCAGATAGTAACTCTTACACATTTTGTAGTATCTGTACACCTAAAATACAGATACATAAAGGTGTTTGGCCTTGGCTTGCTACTTGGCCATTCCTAAGTGCCACATTATAGGATGGAGGTCTCAAAAGTCTATTCTTGAAACAAGTAACTTCAAGGAAGAAGAACCCTACTTATTTTTTCTTTTTTTGACTCCTGATGTTCCTTCTGCTTGGGTTAAATATTCAAGATCATCATAAAGCAGCTAATCTTATCACAGATTACTGCTAATACCCTTCCACTCTACCCACACTGACAACCCTATGTGACCAACAATCAGCAAACACAGTATCACCTATTATTGTTGAGACAGGCCACAAGCTGCAAGGAATAAAACACTCCTGGCAATGATTGTAACCCACAAAACACCCTTATGAATGAGCTGGCACAGAGAAAGCTGAACTGCTGCCTATAATGTTGAGTAACTTTTTAAAAATATCCAAAGTATGGACAGGACCTAGGTCTAGCCTACCAATCGTGTTCAAGGAAGTCACCTCTAATTTGCTTCTTGACCTCCCTTATGATATGATGCAACAAAACAAAAGTTCTTTCAACAAGGACACATTTTAAAATTCTTCAATTGCTTACAGAACACAAACAAAATCTTAAATTTTGTCCAAAATCAGAGATTTGCACTTATGGTGGAAGTCAGATATTTATTTTAAATAATGTCTATACTTAGAAAATTTTAAGTTTTAGGAAATACAGTGAAGACACATCAAAATTCCTGACTAGTAGCCTACTACCATTTCAATTTTGAAGAGATGGGGAGTGTGGATATGGAGAACAGGACAGATATCCTGATATGTGCCTGGAACCAATCTCTGCCACCCTTGGAATTCCTTTGTTTTGGTTTCTTTTGTTTTGAGCTACAAGAACTCTGCAAAGGGGTGTTCCCAGCTTCTGGCAGCCATATGTGCTGCCTACCATCTGTTTTCATTCCACTGTGCTATGGAGACAAACATGCTTTTATTTTTAGTGTTCTACATTTCCTGACATTGCACATAACAGAGATTGTATCTTGCATCTCAGTCACCGTTCATGAAAAATCTTCCGTGGATAACTGATGAGTAAAGGTGACAAATTATCACACAGGATTAGATGAGACAATTTTCACTACCTGCTTCCCAGTGCAAGTATATAATTTTTCCTGACGTTTGCTTGATTCCTACATACTTCTGCTTCTTCTCTACACTGCCTCCAGGGGGCTTACCATTTGATTTCAAGATATTCCAGCAGCTTCCTGGGTACAGAAAGTTACTACTACGATTTCGTGGGTTGCCACTGGTGGTTGCTCCTCTGCATGCAACACTCAAGAGTCAAAGCAGGATATGAAGAAACAAATTGCTCCGTGAGCAAGTGTAGAGACAACAGCATAGCACAAAAAATATTTGTTTTAAAGATGGAATTCTGTGCACAGGCTCCTACAGTGTTCTGATGGAACTGTGCACTCCACGATTGGTTTGCAAGGACTAACTGGGAAGCACAGTATCTATATAAAAATCAATTTAAAAGATTTCACTGTTACATCTCAATGCAGCTTGGAAGGCACCCACTGCACACTGGCCAGCTAGTAATTCTTTGAAGTGCACCAAGCTAAACTGAATTCTAGAAAACATTGTTGGTTTTACCTATATTGCCAATAAGCCATACATTTATAGGCAAAAGTATTTTTTCTTTCCGTACTTAACCTCTCCACCCCCTCAAAATTTAAGAAGCTGAGTAGCCACTATGCTACATATGCCTGAGCAATGTCTCCAGCAACTTAACCAGTATCATATCACTGTCAGCATAAGTCAATACCCATTCTTTCACAGCACACTGCAGTACTGATTTTTCCACCATATAATATTGCAAATGCAGGGTCTTGTTATGTTACTAGTAAGGAACTACTGATGAGAAATTACCTCTGGTTTCAAAAAATAATTAAACGTTTATTAATATTTGAGTTGCACTGAAATCAACATCAATAGAGAAAAATAGTGCATTTAAAACAGCTTAGGCATGAAGAGATTCAAAATGTTCACTACTCATAGGGTACTTCGAAAGACACTTTAAAGTGTTAAATTCATTTTTTTTCAGATTAGTTCAATTCAATTGGAGGTTTTTACTCACAAATTCTGTCCTAAACCAAACATTTTTATTCACTGCATGTTATCTTACAAATGCATAGTACTCCTTGATTGATTAGACTGCTGAGGCATTTTTCAATCTTTTTAATTCATTCAAACATTTTACTTATGGACTTCAACTACTTTGCTGTTTGAGTGGATGATTTTATTAAGTTATCAGCAGCTATGTGACCAAAACTGTGAGAAAATTACTTTTATCTTATTACTTTTATTTTGCCTTCTGCTTTCAAATTATCAAATACAGTTGAGCTGTTCTGCAATTCCTCATAGTTCTCTATTTTAAGTAAAACAAGACAGGAAATAATTTGTCTTAAAGTATATCTTTTTAAGCTACCAAAATTATGAAGAAACATTTTCCTTGATTTGTGTCACAAAGTCTTCTTTTTCTTTTTTTTGCTTATTTTCTTCCAACACAGCACACAAATTAGTGTAACATGCTTTCCTCTTGGGATTCCACTCAAAGTCTCAGAACTCGGGTTTAGCTGATACAGGTTTAGCTAAATACAGGAAGAGCTTTGAATGGAGAGTGGCCAATTCACTTGGCATTAGTTAACTGCAGATGAACACCCACCCTTCCATACATTTCCCTGTCACTGTATTAAGCAAGAGACACTGTCCTTCTAATTCCCTTTACATCGTGAAGCAAAGTATATAATCCATCATATATCATTCTGTCACTCCTGAGCTGACACTCTGCTGCTTTTTAAGATGTTTGTGGTATAATTTTGATGCCTACACTCACTGTGCATATAGTTTCCTAATAAGATCCGAATAGTCAGTATTTGCTTAGATTTGTTGAAAATTCATTTATTTCAATGTAAATTATTTTAGACAATGTTTTCAAATCAATACAGGGGTTGGAAGAGTTAGAAAAAAAGAATAAAAAGCTTTAAAAACACTGATATAATAACACCACCCTCTTTTCCTTTTATTTTTATAGTTTAAGCTTTGCATTATGGTCCTATGATAGAAAATTTCTTGTACAACCCAGCCACAGCCCTCTTTAAATTCTCTGATAAAGACCACCTAAACTGAACATACACTTTATTCGCAGCACTGCTACAGCTGACATCTCCTGGGTGGCAGTTTTTATTACAGTCAATGCCAAGAAATTTAAATGCTGCAGGAAGGAACAGAAAAGTTGTATATACTTTTACATTCAATTTGGGAAAAACACTCAAAGCAACTCAAGAAAATAGCTTAAAAATGTAATTTTAAACTACATGCTAAATAAATCTTTTAAAAAGTAAGCAAATTTGATTTTATATAATTAAAAAGTATGTCTAATGAACAACCTGCTTTTTAATACAAAACAATCTCATGTTCTTACTCGGTTTTAAGTCTCAATTTCTTATCACAGCTCATGGTATTTTAGGTCCATAATGAACATGTTCTTCAAAATTCTTTTCTTTTCCTAGCACACCATTATATTTCCAAACATTTATAGATGTTAAATGCAAGCTTAATACTTAGATATATAAGAAGACCATTTTAAGATTGCTTCTACATTGATCTTAATTTCAGATTTTCTATTTCTTACATAAAATTGAATTTTTTTTCTTAAAATATCGCAGTCTTTGATTATTTCTTAAAATACTTTAAAATTGGTACAAGTATCTCCTGTAACAGGAAATTTAAATTCAAACTGTTTTTCCAAGGAGTAGATTATTTAAAAAAACCCAGCAAGCCAACCCTGGAACTCCAAAGTAAAACCAATTACAATTGGTCTTTGCTTCCTAAAAACATGTTTTGCTTCCTAAAAGCTGTCTCCTTTTTCATCATAAAGTTTAAGAAAAGGGTATTTAATGGTTTAATCCCCTAATCTTGGTGTTTATATTTTTAAAATCAAGAAGGTTTTTTAAATGTTTACCTATTCAATACACGTGCAGTTTCAAGTTGTCTACATGGAAGTAGTGAAACAGCAAATTAGCTGCCAGCAGAATGGACAGGAACTGCCAACCAAATCTTCATGTTGTATCCACGGTATAAGAGCTTCAAGGAATCCAAAGAACATCTCTTTGGTTCAGGTTCTCAGAGGTCACTGAGTTTTACAATTATCTCCAAGCAATTTTCTTCACATCCAGTTAAGCTGTCCCTAAAGAGCTGTGTGTGCTGCCACGCAGTTTTGCCATCCCCTCCACTTAGAACTGCTTCCAAAGTAACTTCTGTTGCACCAGAAAAATCTGAATAGGAGCAAAGACTTCTATCTATTGAAGGAAAAAAACAATTCAGTAAGCCACTGACCCAGACTGCATATAGTGCTAGAATGCATGCTAAAAAGGGGTAACTTGTAACATAGTTTTAAGGATCTTAGTTGCAGATAGTCAAATTCATCTGTCAATCAGTGGCAGAAAACAAGCCTGCTGCAAAATTTTAGTTACTTGTTTAGTTTTTGAGCTCAGAGGAGCCAGTTAAGATTGAGGCCACCACATACAGAAGAATCTATCCTTCCTAGTGAAACACACAGCTATCTTGTATCCACTCTGTTCTTGCTAACTCTGCATACTGATAAAACTGGGTTCTGTACCAGTTTTGATTAAATACACAGTATTTTTTGACTTTGCTAAGAAGGACTGAGTTGGATTAGTCAAAAATGCAGTTGCATTCCATTTTTAGTGTTTTAACAGTGCTCTCCATATAAACTATTTATTTCCAATTACACCTTTGCTGCATGATATAATGAATTAAATTCCACACTTACCACCTATCAGAGCAACTTCTGCTGTTGGAGAGTAAAGTCTCCACTTGATTCTTCCACTGTGAAATGTCTGACTGCTTGTCCTAATTGAAATGCTATCTATTTTTAGACCAACTGACTTGCACTCAAACTTCCAGCTGATGGAAGCAGAGGATGACCCCTCTTTTCGGGCTAAATAAACCTAAATAGAAAGAAGACATAGTGAGCATTTAAAAAATTGAGATAGATCCACACACATTTAATTAACTGCTGTAACAAGGACATGAGTACCTTAAGATACCACCACAGCATTCTTTATGATGCCTCTGAATTTTTAAAACTGCACATAGTATGATTTTGTATATAATGTAATACTGAATCCTTAAGTCTGTCCACAGCTATATAACTGTACATGTTCATAGTCAAACACTAATCTATTTCAACATGCTTGGTAAATTTTAAGCCACACATACCCAGGTTTATCACTTAAAGAAATGCACACTTCTTTTTTTTATATAAAGCAGATTTATATATATGTATATGCATATGTATGTATAACATGCCTTGGTTAAAGAAAATTATACATCCCAGAAGTGTATAAATCCTGTTATTAATATAATTTGAGCCATTAGATATTTGCCAAATTTCCTGCAGTTCCAGTGGTGTTCTAAACTCCAACTTGCTGAACAGTCAAGCTCGTATGTTAACATTCATTAAAGTCACTATGATTCCTTCTTGTAAGAACTCTGTAATATGCATCCAGTGAATCCTTTTCAAGTCTGGGACCCGTTATCAGCAAACCAAGGTAAAAGACATTACAGATTAAGGAGTCAAAACTGACAAGATCCCTTCAGAATCCTTTCTTAAGAAAATTTATCTCATCTTAAGAAAATTTATATTCTGTTATGCCTAGGCTTCTGATGAAAGTAATATCAGATGCTTTTACTGTTATCCTTACCATTTTCCAATCTGTTTCAACCTTTCTCCAAAGAGACTCCGCCTTCCAAACACCTGTTTCCCAGCCAGTTATTTTTTCATTATTATTGGAAATCCGTGTATAACTGTCTTCTACTATATTGTACACGAGGTGGAAGAGTTTAGACGTCTTCTCTTTTTCAGAGGGAATAAAAATTACTTCTTTTCTTTTCTGAAAAAGGGATAAAGCCTTAATTCTGTGGTAAGAACCATGTCACTCTTAAACACCATGCCACGGTTTCCTAATTTAGTTTTACTTCCAACTGCAAAAAAGTCATTTTTAAGATAGGTCATGGACAAAAACATTTCTGTAAAACCAAGGGTTTAAACTAGTTTCCTACAACAGACCTGCACCTTTTTCAGAGGGCAGCAGTAATTTTCTTAAGTTTTTCACGTAACTAGTTTTAGAAATTAATTACCAACAAAATAGCATAAAATTAGCAAATTTAAGTAAGAGATTAACATGTTACGACTAGAAAATTTATGTTGAGTACATCCCTTGTGCAATCAGTAAGTAAATTGTTAGTTTTACTAGGAACTTTAATTCTGTGACTATCACATACAGATGCTTATGTATGGCTGACAAAAAAAAAAACCTTAAGGTACAAACTTTGCAATTTCACAGTATTACCTTTTTTTTTTTTTTTAAGGTTTGTCATTGTCCTCGTGAGTTTCAGCAAAGCAGAAATTAAATCTTCTAAACTACAGAGACCTGAAATAAACTCCTAGTTTCTCAAACATAAACAATTCTATAAAACTCATTCATTTCACCCACATTACAGGATCACTCAAAACTGATATAACAAGTGATGTGTTAAGTCACACCTTTGCACGCTGACTTAAGCTAAATATGCCTGTGTTCTGGGAAACTGCTTGTGAGCATTAAATACTTAAAAACGAAATCTTGTGTTCAGAAATAGTTGAAAACATTGATATGGAAATCAAATAAGCTTATTATTAAAGAGACCGTTCCATTTCCACAATCCTAATTGTTCCCATATTGTTATGTTAGTAAAAATTTTGGTTAAAACCTGGGAGTAGGTTTTAACCCACAAGTGACTAATACTGCAAATCAATGTTTTTTTTTTTTAAATTTCCCCAACAGTTTTCAACTGCCCTAAATTTTATAGCTCTGACACACTGTAACTAATTAAAAGGAGAAAAAAAATAACTTGTAAGAGCAAAACATACTTCAGCTATGGATTCCCAACCATTTTACAATGCATAGACCATCATCAATCCTCAAAAGGTATTTATGGACTTCTGCTGGATTCACATCAAACTTGCACCTAATCTTTTTTTGCAAGTTTTCCTGTCTAAACTAAGCAGGCTGCCTACCATGAAGTGCTATTCCTCTGCAGAGCATAATCATAGAACTTCTATTTAGCTGTCTCTAAGATGGTCACCAGTAAAAAAGTTAAATACCTCTGGGCCAATTTCACCTCTGGCTACTCTCCAAGCCACTGAACCTGATGTCCTTCCACCATATTCTCCGGGCTTAGGTGTTTTAGGAGAAATAAATTCAACAAGCTCCACAATCTTTCTTTCCAAGAGCTCTCTTTTTCTATTTTCTGACAAAGATCGTTGTTTCTGAAAATACATTTAAGAAACAAAGTTAAAAAAATTAGAAAAATGGTATTTAAGTTCTGCTCTACAGTGACACCAACAGGAAAAAAAAATCAATTGAAAAAACAGACCACCATTTAAAGCTCAGATTAACTGTTGGAAATATACCACATGTGTAAATACAAACCAGTCATATCTGCAGGGTCATTTGACAGCAATGATTCTTCTGTGAAATTTCATGCACTCTCTGGATGTTAAAATAAAGTGTGTGCTAGGTTTGTAATATGTTTGCTTGGATGATAAAACACTAGCATATTTTATAGCTATTCATATGTATCCTGTACCATAGCTGTTCCTGACAATATTTGGGGGAAGAGAAAGAAGCATAACTTTTAGGTCAAACTTTTCTTTAAGGTGCAACAATTTAGTTGGCAACAGTCTTGGTTTTGAGATTAAGTCCAAAAAAAAAGATTCAGTTCATCGCTGCAAGAGTCATTTCAAAGTGACTGATTCTATAATAAACAAACTATGATATTCATAGTTTTGCAGATATCAGACAATAGATAGAAATGTATCAACTACACTTCCAAATAAATCAGTGGAAAAGAGAAAGAATTGCATAACACACTTTTTTTTGCCAACATGAATAAAAATATGGGCATTTTTTTGGTACATAACTTGAAAAAAAATAATTGAGAAGCTGGGGTTTTGTTTCTGTGATTTTTTTACATCAAATATACAGAGCTGAAACACGAAGCCTTTTTTCTTATGTGCAGATACATGCCACACAGGGATGGAAAATTTAATTTAACACTGAGTAAGCAAATGATTACACATCAGCTTTTTTTTTTTCTACTTTGGTGTTCTCTCAAGGCAGGCTCTTTCAGATAACTAGCACCTGAAACTTCAGGCTAAGAACTATTCCAATTATCTCCAAAGCAGTCTTGATCCCAGAGTTTTGCCATTAGGGATCAGAAAAGACACATTTGAAAGGGTTTTGTTACAGACAACAGTATGGAACTGGATAAAGGAAAGTAGATATAAAGAAATTATGAGAAACAGCTCCAGCTGAACAAATTCCAGCTGCCTAATACCAGTTCTAACACAGCAAGGGGGAAATACACCTTTGCTTGTGTTGATGGATGAGAAGCAGTGATTCAAGCAATTCCTCATGAAACACTAGGCCTCCCTGAAATTAACACTTTCCTGGCCACTTTGGATATATGCAGCACTGCAGAACTCATTCCATCTAAGGGGAAGTTTAACATGGCTTACCCTAAGCTAAGATACCAACCTACTATTTTCTTCAAGCCACTTTGATGCAGGGAATGCCAGTGTCAGTGGTCATCACACTGAGAATTAATTGCCCTTGCTCTGCAGCTGTTGTAAGGGTTTCTGAAACAAATGTGTTAAGGAATAGTGCTTCAACACAACAGGAGTCTTTCAGAAGTGCCCTGGTTTCAGCTGGAATAGAGCTAGTTTTCTTACAAGTAGCTAGAATAGTGCTGGTTTAGATTTAGTATGTTATTTTAGATTTAGTTTTTATTTTTTCTATGAGAAGAATGTTGATAATACACTGGTGGTTTTAGCTGTTGCTAAGAAATCAAAAGATGCCCATGCAGCATTCAAGATATGCAATAATGCTTGGGCTCTATAGAAATCAACACTGCCTGACCTGGGAAAACCTGTATATACATTTCCAAAAAATGACACTGTGATCAACAACATTCACATACTAGAAAGGATTCCAAGAACTCCATTATTAACTGCAATGGCTCAAACTTCCTGATTTTGTTTTTTCTTAAGGTATTACCCCCTACATACATGCCCCCTCTGCTTTCTTTAGCAGACAGAGGGAATAGGAAGGAAGAGGTGTTGTGAACTGCATCTTTAAAATCAGTTCTGCATCACAGGTGAGTTATGCTGTTGATGCTTCCTGAAGGACTCTGTTTTGGAAGATCAGCAATTTTTAACTTTTATTTAAGTTGACCCACTCCTGGGTAAGCAAGAGAAAATGTCAGGGTGGAAATCAGATTTCAACCTTTAAACAAGGAATAATAAATCATCTCACATAAATCACCATGAGAGGTTCATAATTCAACCTAAATTACTAATTTTCCTTTTATGAGCTTACCTGGCTTTACCTATAAACACTCACAATCACCACCAAAAAATGGGGCCCGGAGCAAATGAAAAATAGTCTGGTTTTCTGCCCTACCATCAAATTCCCAATGAAAGCAGTGAAGATTCATGGTCTTTTCCCCACTTTCTATAGGGGTAAAATACAATGGAATGGAATGAGGGACTGTCTCTTGCAGGTAACATAAAAAGGTATTCATGGTGAAGAAAAACTTTGCAGCCAGGGTGCAATATGGTACTATAGAATAACATCAGATGATCAGTAATTTGCAGGCAATACACTCACTTAGGAATGCCTGACCCAAATAAAAAACACACGGTAGTTCTGAGATTGTGTTCTGAATAGATTAAATTATCTTTGCCTCTTCCATTTAACAGTGACAGTCACTCAACATCCTTTGAACTGCTGTGATGTCTCCACTTGGGCACTAAACAGACATCCAGAGAAATAATGACCAAAAAAAGTTGCTCTTTATGTAGGAAAGCACAATAATTATCTCTTAGATTTCATTTTCACTGCCACTGCAGTACAGGTGATAACGTATACTGCATACTGTGCTTCTCTTTAGTTGTAACTTGGAGGAACTGAGCCTGAAAGATGCAGTTTCTGAGTTGTGCATCAAAAGAAATTAAGACTTTAATTCCTCCTAGAGAGGAGAAGGGACAGTTATTGGAGGTCTCTGCCTACATCCATTATCCAGTGTTGCTGTGAAGGTAAAAGCATAGTAGTTGAAATGGAGACTTGAGCAGCACAATGCTATAAAATGTCATGACAGTTCTAGGGGTCAGCTGCTTTACCCATCTGCCAACCACAGATGATGCTGAATATGACAGAGAACCTCACACAGCAGCTTTTTAATGGCCCTTTGTCTCTCACTGCATTGTCACCTTAGAATGAACTTTCAGAAAGGCCCTTGCACTAGGACAAATGTGAGAAACAAAAACTGTTCTTTTAGCAGTCCAGTGACAAAATCCCTGAAATCCAGTACCAACTATAAAAGAAAAAAAAAAATAAAGGAATTTGAACAGTTATTTAGAGGGATTAAATTTATATTCCATTTAATAAATCAAATTAATCAAACATATTCTGAACACTTAGTGGGTAAAAGGAAGCATGTGTGTGAAGAGGGTAGTGTGAGTATAAATTAGTTTGTAGAAAAGGAGAGCGAGTTGCTCCTCAGAATAAACCTTCAAAAGAAACAAAGGTATTCTAACAGAACCACAAGACATTTTTTTAATACTGCAAAGCAGTAGGGAAAGTGTGCAGCACAGAGAAGAGAGGGCTGGGATATTCCACATGTAGAGAAAGGAAGGGGATATACATGAGTGTCCTGAAAGCACACATAGACTTCTTTCCTGTGCTAGTTTTTAATGGAATTTTCATTTAAAGCATGACCAAAACTACCTGTTCTTTCTGTTTGAGAAGTGCTCATGTCAACTCACGAGCTATGCTTTCCTATAAAGTAGGTGAAAAAACCAAAACAGGCCACCATACCAAGGGGCAGTATCAACTTTTGGAAATGGCAATGCACTTTTTTACTGGAGTTCACTGGACTTCTGTAAGTGACAACCTGATGTCGACATCATTGAGCTGAGGAAGAGGTCAGGCAAGTCAGCCCATAAGTCAGTTGCCTATCCTTTCTTGCTTCCATCCATCTAGTCAGAGTAATTTTTTCAACTTACTAGTGCCTTGTTTCCAAGGTTGTTTCTCCCCAGAGACAACTGGTGTAGACTAGTGACTAGTGACTGCTTTCTATTGCCAGTAGATGAGAAGAAAGGACCCTCAAGTTAGTTTTGTAGACAGTAAAGGTTCAATGCTTGAAGACTCCTGCAACCCTGCACAAAGTGCACAAATTTATTTCTGATCTTTTACCTCCTTTTATTTTGTTACTCTGTGGTCAGCTTCCTCACTGCTCCACTCTGCTATGTCACTCAAATTATTCATTACTGTGATAAAACAATTCAGGATGGGGCTTGAATTCATGAATTCAGCTCAACTCTTCACCACTCTTAGCATGTGGCTATAACTCTCAAGCCAACAGGACTCTAAAAAAGCATAACCTGCTTGTTGTGATTTATACAGCCATCAGCTGTATATCATCACAGGAAATAAAGTTTCTATGCACAGGTGTTAGGCCTGAAAGTGAGGACAAAACAAAGTTTTTCTGGTATTCCAGTACATTGAGCCAAAAAGAAAGTTCATCCTGTTCCAACCAGGGACGGCAAAACCTTTAGGAGAGAGGTGCTGTGTGTACTCAGGTTCTGTGATTGTGACATGCAGGTGCAAATGGCTCCATGAGTTTTGGGGACATTAGGCATGAACAGAGTGTGTGGCCCTGAGCCAAAGCCCCACTGAGGGTATCAGTGCTTCTTGAATGTCTTGGGAAAAGTCTGTGAGTCATTTCTCCCACTTCCTAAAGCTTGTAAAGTCGGGGAAAAAACAATTAGGCCTAAAATTCATATAACTATAAATCCTATTGTTTCCAATATAACAGCATTATTGATGTAGAAAAAGCTCAGCTGCCCTTGAGGACTCTACATATTTAGAAAGCAGTTGTAGTTGACCCCTAACACGTGTTGATGGGTAAACCTACTTCAAAGCCATCAAGAAAATTTACATACACACCGTAAGTGGACACACACTTGACCATGTAAGAGATAATATGATAATTCTCCTACATACCATTCCTTAGCTTATTTCACCTAAGTTCAGCACCGTGAGTGATTCTTCAGTATTCAATGTAAAATGAGGTCTGTGCAGTTAGCAGCATTTTATATTCCACAGTGCATGGACTTTGCTATCCTGCAGTCCTTTGTTCAAAGACTGCATTCTGGAAAAACACTGATGTTAAAGAAATCCATCTAAGAAAAGCTACATACCATTCTGTTTAGTGCATTAATTGTTTCACGTAGCGTAGCTTCACTGAGTGCTGTCCTTCTAGAGAGTACTTCTTCATGCTTACAGCTGTATCTCCAGGTAACATCAACAACCTCAAGCACAAGTAGAAGAAGAAAATAAAGCAACGAAAAATTGTCAGGTATCTTGCTCCATTGAAAAGGTTAGCTCATTGAAATATGTTTTTCTACAATAATTCTGGAAATCACACCAAGATGGAATACACCACACAATTGCTGAGGGCAAGTTTGTTTCATTACTCAGCATTTCTCCTACCTCATCTTTGGATACTGCAAATATGTAGGAGAGTTTCTTTCCCCACCCAGTTTCATAGAGAAGAGGTTTATCACAGACATTTTCACAGGGATCACAGTGAAGCCACCTTTTCTGAGATGAAGAATATACTTCAGTCCACACATGATCTAAGTAAAAAAGGCCAAGAATAAACTATTAATTATAAGGATATGTTTTCTTTTATAATGCTGTAGTATATTGTAACTTTTCCTGATTTACTACATGAAGAAATAGGTGGAAGAATGCGTCTGTTCATTTACATTCAGAAAAGTTACCAGAGTTCTCTCTTTCTATTTTCAGATCGTAGTCCCTTAGACTGGAATAAATATTGTATCATTCTGAATTCAGTCATCAAACCTTACTTGTAGAATTGTATTTTGTCTCATAAGGCAAGACAGGAAATTGAGTATATATTGTCTTTGTTAGCTGAACTGCCAATCTCTACATGCTGCCTGATGGCAGAACTGTAAAATACATAACCTCATTTTCCATAGGTTTCATTTAATATTAAGATATTCTAGAGTACTGATACCTGTACAGTCCCAGACATATCTAGCTTCAAATCCAACAGCTCTGCAACACAGTGTGAAGCAGTTAGCCCACTCGCCGCAGCGCCCACATCTGGTTTCCAGAAGTTTTTCGGGATTATTATACCTACAAGGGAAAAACAAAATAAACCAAAACCAGAATAATTGAAACTACCTTATGACTGTCCTTGTGATGATTTACAGAGATTTCAGTGCTATTCAGTTCACAGAAGATAAAGGAAATGACAGGTGGAAGCAGAATGCTACTTTGACTCAAATGGCTCTGTCACATGTCAGCAGCAATGGAATTAATCTGGTTGGGTTTTTTTCAGTTTTCAAAATGGACTTAAGATTTCACCTTAAAATAATAAATTTTGCACGCTGGTCCTTTTGATACTTAACAAAAATATTAAAAACCAGGATACTTGATTTCCCATTGAAGTGAAAATTTTCCTTGAAATCACAAAACCCTACCTATATACTATGCCAATATTACCATACTATATTTAAAAGCTCTATGTAACCAAATTAAAAGTAAATAAATAACAATTTTAAAAAAATCAGACATATTCAGAACAAAGCTATATAAAAGAAAGCAATACTTCATTTTTAAAAATCCCTAATCTTATATAGCAATTGCTGGTTCATCAATGATGCTATCACATTGCTTAGTGTGGCTTCTCTGCTCTTTCAACCAACAACTTATTACTTGTGCACAAAATACACAAAGGCAAAGCTATTTCTTGAAAGACAAGAAAAAAAGACAATGCAAATCTTTGTCTGCTCACCTTGGGAATCTATTACAGAACTGACACTGGTTGCAATAATGATTTTCCACTCGACTGGCATTCCACCTTAGATCATCATCAGTAGGCAACAGATTGTCACTTTTAGCCTCTGTATGCCCACCACACCTGCTGCAAGGAAGACTATTTACCCAATGAAAAAAGTCATTCTTAAACCAGTCCAAGAGCTCCAACAACAAGAAATCCTCTTCATTCACATGTGCACCTGTGAAATTTTCACAAGACACAGTCAGGTCAAATGAAAAAATAGTTTAGTTGAATTTTCCATTATCAACATAAATAATCATCTCTAAGCCTTTTTTAAAGGCCTTTTTTTGAAGTCTCATTTAGAAAAAAAAATTATATAAGCTCACACACAAAAGAAATTCTACATTCTGAAGACTAAATAGTTGTTTACCAAACTATATATCTAAAGAACAAAAGTCTGCACTCTAAACACTCCCACTAGAGTAAGAATAAAAAATTGCACAAAAAAACCCAAGTTAGATAAGCAGTGGAGCCCAGCAAAGTTCCTCATGCTCTTTATATTCTTGCAGGGCCTTAGAAGAGAGACTGTTAATTCTTTTACTACTCCTAAATATTATTTTCCCATTCCTAGGTATTAAACGAGGAATAAGAATTGCTTAAATTTGTTCATTCTAAAGAACCAGACACTGGCAGCAATCTACAAGGAGATGGAGTAACAACAGACTTCCTATGAACACAGCTTAATTATTGTAGAACATGTACATAGATCATGTGAACAAACTTGAGTTTGTTTATGAATTCAGCAAATAAACTCCTTTGTCAGCTTATTCAAGACAGCCAAAGGATGTCTTACTTTTTTTCACTCTAGCCTACTCTACCACACTAAACCACTATATTCTTCTGGACTATTTTCCTGTGTTCAGAATAGGTGTAAGAAACTACTCATGCAACGTCACCATTTCATCACCTGGAAACAATCCCACTTTACCTAATTAACAAATTAAAAAAATGCAGTCTTCCAGAAGAGATCCATCCCTTCTTACTCCTTAGAATCTTTAAATGTACATTCTGCTGCAATGCTCAGAGATACTCTTCCATCTCAGGTTAACAAGCATTCAAATAAGTCATCCTATTAACTTTATCACTTAGGTGACACTGCAATTCTAAGTATTAACACTTGGTTATTTTACATATTACAGCTTGCTTGTAGTCACAGTACAGACAGGTCTGACTAATAAACATTAAGATACAAAGATAATTTATGAAAATACTGTTTAAAAGAAGTTGAAGGAAGTTTCACCAAAGCTGTGCACTAACTCATTTTTCAGAATGGCAGACAGACAAGGTAAGATGTGTGCTTTACTTATTGAAGCTCAATTCACATCTTCCTCTGAAGCTGAAGTAGTCTTTGGTACAAAAAACTGTATGGGCACTCTAATAAACACACAGTGCCAAGGCCATGAAGTTGATGAGAAAAGACCATCTGTTAATCAAAGCAAGAAAACCTGTCTTTTAAACTGTAGTAAAATTTGCATTTTTACTTACTACACGTGCAAAGCATTGGTGCTGAAACAATCAGACAAGGTGTTATTGCTTACATAATGGATATGCTGATGTATTTAAACTTGGCTAAAAACTGAATGAGAAGATTTTGAGCACAGGCCTTATTATCTTGTTCTGTATAACAACATAAAAACCAGAATCCATCTATGAAAATATGACTGCTACCATATTAATACTATTATCTTGGTTTGTAAAATAAATTTTCAGGGAAATGTTGCATGGAAAGAATGATGAATATGTTTTATTTGAACAGAAAGTAGTTGGCTGTGAGATGCAATGATTTATGAATTCACAATCCATCTTTCTAAAGGAAAGTGGTAAAAAGAAACAGAAAAAAAGTCTGTACTTCGGCTCAAATGACCTTAATCTTCCTAGCTCTTATGAGCAAAAAATGTCTATTATGCATCGTAAGGGTCCGTTTCCAAAGGAATGTTTCTATGAAGCTCTTTAAAAACGCTCTCAAACTAGCATGACCCAAAACAGTGGAGTTCCATCCCTCCTCCTTTACTTTTATCCTTCTTTATTTTTATCTAAACTAGGGCCTAGAAGCTGATCTATTTCGAATAGATCAGCTCGATGGCTCAGGAAGAAGCATCTGACAACACCACCCTCTTCCTTCTTTCTTCTTTTTGATAATGCACACAAAAGAATTAGAACAGAGTCTAAGGGGTATGTTTGTCTTTGTATGCTTTTTAAAAACAATTTGAATAATTTTATTTATTATTGTTTCTTTTGCCCATTGTATTGCCCTACGCTGCTGAAACAGAATGCTTTGCACTTGTTCATGTGGTTTCCTACTTAACAATATAACTTTATTAAAAGAAAAAAACTACAAGGATAATCCATTGCCAAAAAGTTCCCTATTGCCAAAGACAGAACTACATATCAGTGTGTGGCTCTGTGAGACATCACAAAGCCATGTATAGAAACAGCACTCCCATCAAGTTCACAGAACCTCTTCAAATAGAGTCTTATATCACCACTTTACAGTGAAAGCATATTTTGATTTAAATACAGTCTTAGAATTGTATTTTTTTAAAATATAGATGTTGCTTAAGTAAAATTTCCCTGTGTGGCTGAAAATAAATCTAAATGTCATTTGAAAATAGAAATATATAATTTTTAACTGGCAATAACTTTGCACATTCAAAACAAATTTGCACTTATGAAGAAAATATACATTTTAGTCACCAATATCACAAATATTTATGCCTATATTTAATTTCTAACTCCAAGAGAATGGCATGTGAACAACCTTATTCATTTAAGCATTACCAAGAACAGCATTTCATTTTATTAGGCTGTGTCGTGATAAGTTTTCATGCAAAATTTCACTTCAAAATTAAAAAGCATTATTTTGAAATTTTATTCTGAATTCGAAACTGTAGTTTGTACAGAAAAATGGCACTCTGACAATTTTAAAAAAAAGAAGCAAGAAGTTCCCCTCCTCTGTTGTAGTTCATGTAGCATTGTTTACTACTAACTCAAAAATTAAGAGTTAAAAATTTCTATGTGAAAGCAGTAACGGAGAGATGACAAAAAATTTTAAAAACCCCACAGAAGTAAGGAGAGAAAGGGTAGAAAATTTGAAAATTGGGAAGAAGGTAATTTAATTTAGAGAAAGCATTTGGAACCTGCAGACATATGGTCAAATCTACATGCCCAAGGCACAGTAAAAATATATGCATTCTGCAGGTGTTTGAAAGAATGTTTCTCATACAATAACTTGTTAGCATTACCTTTGTCCAGTCTTGTAGCTTGTGCTAACTTTTTCTGAGCCTTCTCTTTCAGTTGCTGGAGAGGAATTGATTCTAGTGCTTTCTGCTGAATAGAAGGATTCTCGTACATCAGTACAAGATGCTCAAATTTTGTTTGAAGTGTTTTCAAGATATCTGCAGCCTGCAAAAGGATTTTCAGTCACAAGATGATTTATGAACTTCCACCACAAGTCAGGAAAACCAAACTCTACTAATTTTAGGTTAACCCAGTCATAATTCTGCAGTTACCTTATAGATTTCATTACAGGTGAAGTAAATACATCAATAAACATTGCAGACACCACCAAACAAACTTTAAGGCCAGCTCTGTCACCTCTAAGCATTCTGAAAGGTGTACTGAGTGAAAAGTGTACTGATTCAGGGAGAAAACTGTTTTTAAAGGCACCTCTGATCAAAAAGTTTTTTACTTACTTCCTTGCCATATCTTTTGGACACCTTTCACCCCAAATCTACAAAAGAATCTATAATTCATTCAATTTCCTGGACACTGGTGCACCAGTTCACACAGCTTTGACAGATTTGAACAGACCTTTGGCCATATATCACACAGTGTATTTCACTGGAAATCAAATCTAAGAACTATGCTTTTTTAGTCAGTTATTCTAGAGGGTTGCTTAGTGGCAACCACATGTTGCAACCAGCAAGGTACAGCTGTTATCTACTAAAATAAACAGCTGAAGTTAACAACAGGGAAGTTAGTAGCTGAGCAAACTATTTATTCTCATTTAAAGGGGAACACCAAAAAGTTAAACGGGGCTTTAAAATTAAGAGTCTGTCATATTTTGGGGGGAGGACTGTGGCACTGCTATATTAACTTTTCTCTACTAGTAGATTATGCTTCAGCCTTTAGCCATGTTAACTACTATCTTTGCTTCATCAAAAGCCCCACACCTTCTTGAGATGCCAGTTGCAAATGCAAGGCAATGCACAGCTGTGAGAGCTCTTCAGAGGGTAAGTTCTTTCAGAGGAACACTTAAATAAGGAGTGGTTATTTCAATGCTGAACAGTACTACAGGACCAGTCCTTGCTTTTCATAACTGCTGAAACAGAACAGAACTGGTTTCACTCTTCCTGGAGCTCATCAGCTGTAGGTAACTGATTTAACCTCACAAACCCAACTGCGATAAGAATTACTTCAATGCAAGTTGGGGAACAGAAATAAGGAAAGCTGGGGACTGCCACTGGCTTATAAATCTTCATGTTCTGTCAGCTTCCTGAAAGAGTATTCAGAGATGTTGCTCAGAAAAGAAAAAAGTCTCCTTAAAATCTTTGACAATTCAGATTTTCCCACTGGCAAACACAATCAGTATTCCAATAGTGCTTAACTCATTTCATGAAAGCAACTGTATACCAATAAAGCCTTATGCAAGCATCCAGAAGTGTGGTAAACCTCACTGCAAATCTAAGTTTGGATACACTTTTCCTCCTATTATTGCTGTGTCATTCAGGAAGGGATCAGAATCAATCTACCACAATAATGACTGGCTAGAGCATTCCTTTCTTCAAGTCTCAAGCATGTATTATGATAATACAGACAAGACACAGATGAGGCAAAATAAGGGTGGGCTATGTCCCCAGAACTGTGCCATTTAGGAATATTTCTGTGCTGTCTCAAGTAAGTCACTTTTCCCTGAGCTTACCAGGATACCTACAAAATAAAAATACTTGCACTACAAAAACCACTCTAAATCTCTCTGACATTTGACAGCAGTGCACACATCAATAATACAACTATACCTCTGCAGTATGCTCACTGACAACCAAAACAGCTATTGCTTTGTAAGCAAAACAGCCAAGTCATAGCCCATGGACCTCCTTCCAATCAACCAAAGCAAATTCTGTAGCTCAGAGAGCCAGTGTAATTTCCTGAAGACATCATCTGAAATACAGCATCCTAACAGAATGCCAATACTGCATTAGCAATGTCCCTGAATTGTATAAGTTTGGTCCAACCAAATATTGAATCAAGAAACATGGAAAAATAACAGCTGCAGAGAAACAGATCCACAACTCTGATGGCTAGGGTAACTCAGGGCAGAAGAACTACAAATGACAAGGATTAACCTCAGAACACATCGTGTCAGCTTGAAGTCTCTCATTGCAAGATGAACCTAAATTTTAATGCCTCAAAGCTTCCAGTACTTATCAGTACTGCAGCAAGTCACTATAGAGGTTTCATAAAATCACTTCCATCCACCATTGCAGAACTAGCTGAAACAATCCAAGTAGCCCCCCCAAAAACCACCACCAACACCCCAAACAAATTCAAATAAACCCAAGCAGAGTATCTCATAGGCAACTACTAGCATGCTAATTTAATTACATTAAATAATCCAATATTCACGTGCCCACAACAGTTCCTTTCCCAAAGGACATTATAGGTGATGACAGATCACTGAGTTCTCTTTCTCTCTACGAACCATCACTTCAAACTATGCTTTGCCATTTCTCTTCCATTCATCTTGGGTAGATACCAGGAAGAAATTGTTCAGAATCTACCAATATACAGAAAATACCCGTTTAAAGTGACCAACTCTGTTTAGGGATGTATGAGATGTGAACTTATGGAAAGATTCATCTTACAACAGCTTTAAGACTGAAGTGACATTGGTTCTCGGGAGAAGAACTCTTTAGAAAGTTAAATCAAAGCAACCCTTAAACAGTCTATCAAAAGACATAATTTCATTTTTCAAAGCTGTATGAGGTGGTCCTCTCCCACCAGGTCAGGTAACATCAGATGAAAGGACTTTCCCTTTTTGTCTCGATAGGGAATTTCATGTCAACCTCTTGGACAAAGGAAACACAGTCTAAATAACTTTAGATTTGTTGTTGCCTTGTTAAGTTGCTGCTTCTCACAACAGTTACATGCAAAAAACCGAAGTCCTCACAAGCTAGACGTATAGGTCATAATGCATGAACTGAGACATCAACAATTATAAACATTATGGTTGTGCTCCCTTCTTCTGCTGGCTCTCAAATACCTAACATGATATACAGCCCTAACCTTAGCTTTCCACTCCTTCCCACCTGGATGTGGGCATTACTCAGTCAGGTCCTGAATATGCCCACATCTGAAGACTACACAGGTTCTCTGAACAACCTGTCCCAACAGTTCTCTCTTCTTCAATATTTATATTCAAGATCAGTGTGTCTACGAAGCTTTCAGGTTATAATTACCATTTCAAGAGACTGCACAAGTGATGTTTCCTGTTGCTGGTGGGCAGGGGCAAGAGCAGGTCTTGAAGGTTGACGTGCAAGTGCCTGAGTGGTAGCTGCTGTTTCAGAGGATCCCGATTTCTGGATTTGATTTGACTCATTCAGTCTGCTACTCCTCTCTCCAGCAATTAAATCTCTGATTTTACGTAGCTGCTCAATTGAAGCTTCCTTAGGGAAAACAAGGTGAGTTTCTCCCTGAAATTTAGACAAATTAATTCAGCAGTTAATGCAGGCCTAAGATAGTCAGTTGTTTGTATCTATAGATAAAAGCTATATAATTAACTGGAAGTTAGCACACTAGAACTTGGCAGGATTCTGTCCTTAGATTAAGTATCTTAAAGAAGAAACTATCAGATCAAGAATGTACAGTCAGTCTGAAGAAAGGGGTTCATAACATACTTTTGTTAGTAAATTACTTTACAGAGCCATACATGGAGAACACAATTACAGTTTGGCAGAGAAAGCAGCAACAACAGAAATACTCAGTTCTCAGTACAGCAGTAAAATTCTAGGCAACACTGGAGTACAGCCCCAGTATTTGTGGAAGAAGCCTCGAGAATGGCATCAGCTGGGAATTCTCTTCTATACTGCTATCTCACTTTGAAAAAAAATTTAGAAACTAACAATTACCTCAAAATCCAGGGCCTTGCAAGAGGAAAAAAAAATCTATATTTAAATTTCAGTAAGTAAACTGATAAGACTTCAGGAATTACAGAATTATACTCACCTCTTGAAACCCCATCTCAAACAAACATTCAACTGCTCCTCTGACAGGCAACAGCCTTGTGGAAAATGCTGGATTTCCAATTCGAATTAATCTGTATTTTTCTTCATAAGGATTCCTGAAGAAATTGAAAGCTTTAATTAGGCTTGCAAATTAAGTAAACACTTAAAAGCTGGATAACTGTACTAAGCAGCATTAACCATTCGTAAGAGATTGTTTTTAAAGTTTAGTTTCCTTCACACCATGCAGGCAGAATGTGAAACCCATCTAAAAGCTTGACTTGATTCATGTCCTTCTCCATTTATCTTTGAGAGTTATCAAATTGGTTTTAATTTTTAGTTTGCAACTTAAGTACATAATTACATGTTCTGTAGTCCTAGCTAGCAGGTCTTAGTCTGCAGTGACACTTACAGACAACTGGATATTCACCTCCACCTGACAGCCTTCTAATTGAGTTCCTCGGTTAAACATTGGATGGTTTTAGGCTCTCTAAGGAGGCTCAGATGAAATTCCTGGTAAATGGGTTAAACAGCTGTGGCCTCTGCTTACTTACTGACAGGCTACCTCTCAGCTCCCCTTTCTTCTTTCAGCTCTCTTCAATCTTCTTCTCTCACATCTTTCCTCAAAATGAGTCAGCCCAGGACTGACTGCTCTCTGTCACACAGCACCCTTTTGCAAGCAGCTGACAAACCAGATGGGGAGGGGCAGCACACACATCTTGAGTAGCTTGAAGACATCAAGGTCAATCACATATCCTGTATGTATACACCCTACAGAGCCACCCCGCAAAAACACTTATTAACTATATATTAACTCTTAACTATACCTACCTATAGTTTAACTATATATTGACTCACAACTGTAATTAACTCTTGATACTAATATCACTGACTCAAAAGAGAACGGCGACAGGAAAACGAAGTTACTATTCTCACATGACTTGCTGTGCATCCACGAATCTTTACGTGCTTGAACGTTCGCAGAATCAGAGCCAATGCAGATTTTTAACTCACACAAAAAAAAACCCCAAAACCCAAAAAACCCCACTAGCCCTCAAAACAAACCAACCAGCAGTAAACAAGAAAAATAAAAATCCCAGCCACTGCCTACTCTTCTGCGAAAAGTAACCTTATGTTTCGTTTTTGTTTTTTTTTTTAAGAATGACCGAAAAGGAGCGAGATGCTCCGGAACTCCGGTATTACGTAACAAACCCCAAACCGAACCGTACGGCTGCTCTTTGGAGACGGTCTGTCTGCAAGCCTGGGAACAAACACCCACACACCCTCAGGAGGATGGAGCAGCCGCTTCCCGGAGGGTGTTGCCCGGTCGGGACGGCCGCTCTACTACCCCCGCGGCAACACCCGCCGGAAACCCAGAGGGACACGCCTGCCGCCTGGCCGCCCTCACCGGAGGATGTTATCCGCGTAGGTCAGGAGCAGCCGCGAAGCTTCCAGGAAGATCTCCCGCCCGTTCTGGCACAGCTCGGTGACGGCGGGGGAAAGGGGCGAAGCGCTGAACCCCACGGCCGCCGCCATGCTGCCGACCCAGCACGCCCCGCCCCGCGCCCCCACCCCCAGCGCAGCCCCGGAGCAGAGGCGCATGCGCAGTGTGAGGGGGATTGGGGCGTGGGGTGCGCTGCCCTCAGTTGCAGCTCCCACAGGGATTGGGGTGAGGCAGGTGTTCAGAGGTCCACAGGCTGGCAGCAGTTATCTTTCGTAGAATCACGGAAAATATCAAGTTGGAAGAGAGGCCTTAAGGGTCATGGAGTGCAACTTCCTGCTAAACTCCTCCTCCCAGCTGCCTAAAACTCAAGAGCATGACCGAGGGCATCATCCGGATGCTCCTTGACCTCTGGCAGGCGTGGTGCTGTGACCATTTCCTTGGGGAGCCTGTTCCAGTGAGCGGCCACCCTCCCAGTGAAGAGCCTTTCCCAAATGTCCAATTTGACCTTGCCCTGATACAACTTCATTCCACTTCCTTGTGTCCTCATGCTGGTGACCAGAGATCAGCACCTCCTCTTCCACTGCCCCTGAGTGTTACATGGGTATCCCTCACAGAATCACTGATTGCCAGGGGCTGGAAGGGACCTTCTAAAGATCATCGAGTCCAAACCCCTTACCACAGCAGGACCAAAACTAGAGCAGGCCACTCCGAAATGCAGCCATATGGGTCTTGAAAGCCTCCAGAGAAGGAGACCCCACAACCTCTCTGGGGAGCCCCTTCCAGGGCTCTGTAACCTTTCCAGTAAAGAAATTCTTCCTCAAGTCAAGGTGGAACTTCCTGTGCTTTATCTTGAATCCACTGCCCCTCGTCCTATCACAGGGCACAAGTGAGAAGACGTTGTTTCTTCTTGATGCCCAGCCCTCATGCATTTATACATATTAATTAGATCCTCTCTCAGTCTTCTCTCCAGATGAAAAAGGTCTCTTAGCCTTTCTTCATATGGATGGTATTCCTGTCCCTTAATCATCCTCATAGCTCTCCCTCCGTTGTACTCAAATAAATCCCTGTCCCTCTTGAGGAGGGGAACCCACAAGTGGATGCAATGCTCTACGTGAGATCTCACTAGGGCGGAGTAAAGGGTGACCTGCTGGACGCACTCCTCTTAACACATCCCAGGATACCATTGGCCTTCTTGTCCACAAGGGCACATTGCTGTCCTATGGATAAGTTGTTGTCCACCAGGATTCCAAGGTTCTTCTCCATGAGGCTGCTCTCCAGCTAATCACTTCCTCACCTGTACTGGTGCATTTTGTTATTCCTTCCCAGGTACAGGACTGCACTTGTTCTTGTTGAACCTCATTAAGTTCCTCCTGGCCCCGTTACACAGAATCACAGAATCCGTTCATGCTTCCTTTTTCACACTGATCTCAAACTTTTTATTCCGCTTTTTTAACTAATGGAATCCAACCAAACCAAGCTTACAAAGTCCTGAATGGAAATTGGAAAATTGACACTAAGAAACCTTGAGAGTTACTCCCTTACCATGTAGCCCACAACTCAAGACTCTAGAAGCTCCTTTCAGATGAATGTTTTCAAACTTCGTATCTTAGCTGATACTGAAAGCTAAATAAGACTGTCCTATTTTTTCTTGGTTGTTATCCCACGACTGGTCTTGGGAGGGGGAGACAGAAGAGGCAGGAAGCATTTGCACATCAGGAGGAAGCAGAATCTTGCATCTAACAAATGCAAATTTTATCCTCACATTGAACAACTTAATGCTCAGGTGCAATTTGCATGTTAAATAATTACGATGCCTCACAATACTGCTGTCAGTATCCTGTGACAAGTATGGTCATGTACATAAAGAAGTGCTAGAAGTGTAGCTAGATGCTACTCCAGAAGATATTGGTCAGGTTGTTATCTTTCAGATGACATTCCACTGACTTCTCAGGCCACAAATTAATTATCAGCCATTTATTTCTTGCTGTTAATTTAGAATAGCAATAGCCTCACAAAGGCTCTGGTGGCTGGGCTGCTGGTGTTACCAGTTTTAAGTACTTACCTGTGAATAGCCTTGTGGGTGTGAAACCTGCTACTGCATGTCAGCTATTATTTACATGAATTAGGGAGCAGGATTAAGACTTTTTTTGCAGTTTTAATTCTGAAGCAGTTGGATTAAGTGCTCAAGATGGAAATATTTTAATTTTTTTTTTTTAAAGGGGGAAGATACATGAGAGCTTTGTACTCAAAGTAGCCCAGCCCTTGAGTAAAGGCACCAGCCCTGTCAGGTTGAGTGAGGGGAGGAGAGCAGTAAGCACTGTCACCTGGCACAGAATAGTTTAAAGTCAGCAAAACAGCCCTCAAAATCATGGACTTCGTATCAAAGTTACAAAATTTTAAGATAACACCATGTTCCTTGGCTGCTTCTTCAGCTTTTAACTTCCTTTCCATGCTTTTCATAAAGGTATGTGACTTTTTCTGCTCTCTCATATGTAAAGGCTAACTGTATGTGTAACATTAATACAGAATGCATCTCTATACAATAAGTAACTCTAAATGTACATATAACATTTGTAAATGATGCTTTGGAAGTGTTCACACCAAAGTGGTGTGAAAAAATTAGAAAACCAATAGTCAACTTCCAAAAAATTACTGAAGCCTTAGAAGTCTAAAGAATGTTATTTCTAAAGAGAGATTAAATACTGATTTTTCATTTAGAAAGTAATTCACACAAGTGTTTATTTTTCCTTACTAAATATTGCACTTCCATCTTTTTGGCATTTTTAAATTCTTCCTTTTTCCTGCAGTAGGTGCTTCAAGTCTTTGTCGATGAGATTTTGGCATCCATTTCATGCTCTGCTATGATTTCTCCATAGACTTCATGTATTTGAAGTGTGGTGCCACTGTCTTTCTCAAGTGAAAAATTAAGCTATTCCTACATGGTATCTCAGGCATAGCTAGCAGCTTGGTCTCAGTTCATATCATAAAACCTAGAATTCCAGGTTGGAAGGGACAGCAAGTATCATCTGGTCCAACCTTTTCTAGGTAGGAACACAGTTTAGATGAGACAGCCCAGCACCTTGTCCAGCTGAGTCTTAAAAGGGTCCAGCGTTGGGGAATCCACCACTTCCCTGGGGAGATTATTCCAACGTCTGACTGCTCTCATACTGAAAATATTTCTTCTGATGCCCAGTCAGGATCTCCCCAGGAGTAACTTGCACCCATTACACCTTTTCCGTGTGACTCCTTGTTAAAAAAGAGGGAGTCTCCATCTTCCTGCTAGACACCCTTTAATGCTGGTACATGGCAGTATGGTCTCCCCTAAGCCTTCTTTTCCCAAGGTTGAGCAAGCCCAATTCTCTCAGCCTTTCCTCATACAACAGGCTTCCCAGTCCTTAAGTCATCTTTCTGGCTCTTCTCTGCACCCTCTCCAGTCTGCCTACATCTGCCACAATATTCCAGCTGTGGTGTGACAAGTGTTTAAGAGTGGGATGGGGACATCTCTATCTTTGCTGGTGATGTCCCTTGTTGATGCAGCCCAGCATCCCTCTGCCTTTCTTTGCTGCTGCAGCACACTGGTCACTCATATTGAGCTCACTGTCTACCAGGACCCCCAGGTCCCTTTCTACAGAGCTTCTCTCCAGCCAGGTGGATCCCAGTCTCTGCTGCACTCCTGGGCTATTTTTCCACTGAGATCACAGACTTGTTTGGGGTTTTCAGGGTTTTGTCTTCTTTTGCATGTTTGAAACGGGTGGATTGGGAAAGTGAGCGATTTTCTTGCATTTACCAGTTCTCAGTGCTAATTATAGAATCACAGAATTTTGAGGGTTGGAAGGGACCCTTCAGATCACCTAGTTCCAACTCCCCTGCCAAAGGTAGGTTGCTCAGAGCCCTCTCCAGCCTGCCCTTAAAAACTTTCAGGGATGGGGCATCCACTACCTCTCTGGGCAACTTATGCCAGTGTCTCACCACCCTCATGGTAAAGAACTTCTTCCTAATACCTAATCTAAATCTACCCTCCTCTAGTTTGAATCCATTCCCTCTGGATTCTGGTCCTATTACTACCTGACATCCTTAAAAGTCCCTCCCCATCTTTCTTGTAGCCCCCTTCAGACACTGGAAGGCTACAATAAGGTCTCCTCAGAGCCTCCTCCTCTCCAGACTGAATAATCCCAACTCTCTCATTCTGTCTTCATAGGAGAGGTGATCCAGCCCTCGGGGCCCTTCTCTGGACACGGTCCAGCACGTCCCTGTCTTTCTTGCAATAACCTGTGCTCCCTCCCCGCCTGCACCCATCAACCCAGGGCCCCCTCGGCCGCCGCCGCCACCGCCCCCTCCTCCGCCCGCCGGGAGCGGGGAGCACCGCCAGGCGGCGCAATCCACCGCCGAGTAACCGATTCACCGGCGCCTCTCCTCACCAATCGTGGCATCGGGGATCGGCTACAAAGCCGCGGCGTGCTCGTCCCCCCCCCCGTCGGTCGCGGGTGGTGCGGCCCAGCGCCGTCGGAAGGGCAGAGGGAGGTAGAGCCAACCACCGCGGAGCCGGGAGGGGGGAGGAGGGAGTGAGAGGGGAAAGCGCGCGCAGCGGAGGTACCGATGCGGTCTGGGGCTGGGGGGAGGTGGGGGCTCTCCAGACCCTCCGGGTTCCCCACGGCCGGCGGGGCCGCGGGACAGGCTGCCCCTAGCGGAGAGCGGCGGGACAGCAATGGCGGAGCCGGGACGGGCGGGGCGGCCTCGGCCGTCATGAGATGGGGCAGGGGAGTCCCATGGCGCCAGGAGCCTTGGCTGTGGGTTTGACTCCTCGCTTAAACATTAAAAGTAGTTAATGCCCTTTAAACACACAGTGACGTCCGGTGGCTCTTGTTCCCGGGGAGACGTTCCCCTTCTCTCCCCCGTTTGTTTTTCCCTTCGGCGTGCGCAGTGTGTAGGTAGCATAGCTTAGGTCAGACTAGGAACGACCTCATTATCTTAACCCAGGTAAGGGCATTTTATTCAAAGCTGGATGTGGCATTTGGCCACTCACTGCCCTGAAGTCGTATGAATTAAACTCCCCCGATCTTTTGATAAATTGCAGGCTAATGGGCTGAGAATAATGATTAATTTTGGTCAGGAGTTAAAGCAAGTTCGTTTTAAAAACCCACTAAGTGCTGGCTTTAGTTTCTTTTGTTTTGTTTTGTTTTTTAACCCTGCTGTGTAGTCGTGCTGTAGGAAAGAGCAGGTCTGTGTATTTTAGCAGCAGTGTGTTAACCCTGCCCACCACCCCCGGGTCCCTGTACAGCTCCCTCCCTTTCTCCCAGGACCTGGTGATGCCGTGGTACCGAGTCCAAAAGCAGGCGACTCGACCCCTCGGAGCCTTTGTGGCAGGTGTTGTCAGAGCTGTGCCACAGCCTCTGCTCCGCCCCAGTGTGCTGGGTCCCTGCCATCAACTTCCCACCCGGTGGTGGCTCAGGCAAAGCCAGAGAGGAGCTACAGATCTGGAGAGGAGTGCCTCGCAGGGCACAGTCACATTCATGAGTAGGTTAAGGTAGAAGAACCTCACTAGAGGTGTTGACGAAGTGGATGTGATTCTTTGCCCTGTCTGCTTGTAACACATTCTATTCCTGATTACAGACACAGAAACGAGCACCTATCTAGTGGTAGGTGTCCCTGCCTATGTCAGAGGGTTTTGGAACTAGATGATCTTTTAGGTCCCTTCCAACTCAAACCATTCATTATATGATTCTAAATGATATCCCTTTCATGCAGGGTTTAATATAGGCTTTCATGTAGAAAACAAGTTATTAATTAAACATAATTCAACATGCTAGAAATATTTTTCACACTGGCTGCTTTATTGTTGGGTTTCTGACTTTTTTCCCCTCCCAGTTACAGGAATGTGCTTGGAGTGATTGATTTCCATCATGTTCTCACAGTGCTCACGGGATATATCAAAGATTGCAAATCTGCATCTCCGAAGTCTGAATTTGAATCAGCCTTTACAAAGCCACAGGAGAGCTTTCAGCAAGTCACTGCCCGCATGTCGAAGGAAAGTAGTTGTTACAGGTATTGGATTAGTGTCCCCTCTTGGTGTGGGGACTCAGTTTGTGTGGAAACGCCTTCTCCAAGGAGACAGTGGGATTGTATCACTAGATGGGGAAGAATATGCAGGCGTCCCATGTAAAGTGGCTGCCTGTGTGCCCAGGGGAAACAAGGAGGGTCAGTTCAGTGAAGAAAGCTTTGTGTCAAAGTCAGAGATCAAATCCATGAGTTCTGCCACTGTCATGGCCATCGGTGCAGCAGAGCTAGCAATGAAGGACTCTGGCTGGTCTCCCCAGTCTGAACAGGATCACTTAAGTGCCGGTGTGGCAATAGGGATGGGAATGGTTCCGCTGGAAGAGATTTCTGATACAGCTGCTTTATTTAAAACAAAGGGTTATAACAAGGTCAGCCCGTTCTTTGTCCCAAAGATTTTAGTCAATATGGCAGCAGGCCAGATCAGCATTAAATACCAACTGAAAGGGCCGAATCATGCTGTGTCAACTGCGTGTACCACAGGTGCACATGCTGTTGGAGACTCCTTTAGGTTTATTGCTGCTGGTGATGCTGATGTCATGTTGGCTGGAGGGACTGAAGCTTGTATTAGTCCTTTGTCCCTGGCTGGATTTGCAAGAGCTCGGGCCCTCAGCACCAGTTTTAACTCAAGCCCTAAGATGGCCTGTCGGCCATTTGATTCGCAGAGGGAAGGGTTTGTTATGGGAGAGGGTGCTGCCGTGCTCGTCTTGGAAGAGTATGGACATGCTGTGCAAAGAGGTGCTAGAATCTATGCAGAAGTTTTAGGTTATGGACTGTCTGGTGATGCTTGCCACATAACAGCACCTAATCCAGAGGGAGATGGTGCATTCAGGTAAGAACTGTATGTTGATGATGGTTGCTTTATAAAATAATTATAGAGCGTACATTTTTTGCTGTTGTTGTATACTTTTCTTAGAGAAATGCTGTTCAATCGTGAATTGATTTTCCAAAAGCCTGAAAAGTTGCTTTGAAAAATGAAGGAGCTTCTGGTAAGGCTTTGCTCCAATTTTCTTTTTTAGTAACAAGGTGAAGGCAAGTTCTTGCTAGCATCAGCCTTTCTGTGTAGATCTACAAAAGCTTAATTTGAAAATATTTTGCATTTGGTGCCTACAGATGTAAGTCTCAGTGGAAACCTTTTTTAAGTTTTTTGTGGTATGATAGAACCTTGTCAGGCTCTCCTTCCCCCTTTTTCTATAGTGAAGGGAGACACCATTGCTAAAGCAGGTCATGCCATTAGTTGTGGTCAGAAAGGGGAAAAGTATGCCTAAAAAAACCCCCAAGAAAGCTGAAGAGCACTTGGAGGATCTAGTTTCTTAGAATAATTACTGTACATGTAATTGGTATTGATATTGTGGCTGGTATTATTTAGAAAATACTTTAGTTCTTTAGGGAAGTTTAGTTAGGGAAGGTATTAAGATCATATGCTAATGTTATCATCATGTGTAAATGCTTTGTAGATGCAGCTAAGAGTGTTGGTGGAGGGGCATAACAGAAATATACTTCAGTACTATTTAGTCAGATGGTTAATTACCATTGTTAGTCTCATCAAAGCCAGTTATCATACTAGATATAATCTTTATCTTTCACCTAATTAAATTGTCAGTTAAATTGCATGTGAAAATTTGTAAGCTTTGTGTGGACTGAATACTGCTGACACTGGAATCTCTAGTAAAGATTTTGTTTTCATTATTCTGAATACATGTGAATATTTAATAACAAAATTCAATATGTCACTGCACAAAGATCAACTCTCTGCATGGTGCTGTAAAATTCTGTTTGCATCTGTATTGAATGAATTTATTTTTCAAGAAGTGCAATGTAGCAGGTTTCCCTCTATGCTATTTGATTCATATTTAGTTATTCTGCAGATTTAGGTCTGAGGTGAGTAATCAGGAGTGTCTTTTCTCAAATTTTCTGGCTTGTTTACACTTGAGATGATACAGAAATATTATGTAGCAGATTTTTTTATGTGTTTTGCTACCGCAATCAGGTAGCATATAAATCAAATTCACAGTGAGTAGTAGTTGAAAGTTAATCTTGGTATCTCCAACATGTTGAGCCTTTCCACCCTTGCAATGAAATAATACATCTTAATACACTCTTCAAACCAATATTTCGTTACTGTGGTGATGTATGGATTAAATCTGAAATGTATATGCTTCTCTTATTTTTCTTTAGGAATTGTATTTGCTGCATCCAAAAATGTCAGGGGAATGTGTTTTTTGTCATTTTCTGTTAACTACTTCCATTGAAGACTTAATACATATGTTGGAATAAATTTGCTAGAAAGGAGAGACAAAACTAGATTGAGAAGTGTGGATATAAAATATGTTCTACACAATTAATATGTTATCTCCTGAAATAATTATGTTCCTTGTAGCTGATGTATTTAACTAAATTAGTGTATATTTCCCTTGTGGTTAAGCAGAATTTTTTTTTTCCTGAACGTTAGCTCACTGTCAACTGACAGTGAACATCTATGGCCTCCAACCTTACCTAAGCTGGATGCTTCAGTACACTGGAGACCTTTAAATTTATTCAGCTGCCTGTGCTGTCTGTTTTTTTGTGATCTTCCTTTTATTTACTTTGCATACATTTCAAATAGTCTTTTACTCAGAGATACTTTGTTAAGCTGTATGTGCAGAGAGAACTTTGTGGTTCATCTCTCCTTTCTGTGGGAAATCTGTGAAAAAATCATAGTGTGAAGCTGCATCCATCCTTTTGTGTGTCTTTTTCTTTTGTGAAAAGTTTTCTAGAGGCATTCTCAGTATGCAGCTCATCATGAGTTGGAATGGAACATACCACAGAATATGTGGTATGAATAGTGGGTCTTTCAGTATATTTAATTTTATGCATAGGGATTTGTGGTATCTCCTTGGCATTTTCTAGCCTCTAGAAAGCGTGCAAAAGAAGCTCACGAGGAGGATGACTGCAGAATTCTTCTTTGAGTTCCCAATGTTTTTGTTTGATAGAGCACTATGTAAAATTCTAAAATAGCAAAATGTAAAAACCAGAGAATCTTCTTTTCACTTACAATCAGAAGGGGATTGCTTGAGCCATTGTATTTAACGTTATATTAATGTGTCCCTACAGTAGAGAAACTTCAGTGGAGGGAAGGTAAATTTTTCTAATAGTTTCAGGTAGTTATTTCTAATGTTTTCAAATTTTGCATTGAAAAGGATATTTGGTATAGTAACGAAACCTGTAGAGATTGTTTGTTATATATCTTTTATTTTTCCCAACTGGGGAATTTTTAGCAACTTGGATTTAATAGTGGGCCTCACCACTTACACTCTCTCTCTTGGGTGGCTCAATATCAATATAGGTTCTAGTGTGTTTAGTTAGATTAATCCATCTCTTGTCATTTACATCTCTGGCAAAGTATGTCAGGCAGATTTATGAAAATAAACATTTTAAAACACCCTATGCTTCTGCTTTTGGTTAGTGCTTGTGTGTTAGTGACAAAATTATAATGGGAATTTCAGCATTCTGTCTTCTTTTTCTCCTTAGGTGTATGTCTGCAGCAATAAAAGATTCTGGTATCAAACCTGAAGATGTAACATATGTCAATGCACATGCTACTTCTACACCTCTGGGAGACGCTGCTGAGAACCAAGCAATCAAGAGACTTTTTAAAGATCATTCACGTAATATTGCTGTTTCCTCAACAAAAGGAGCAACAGGACATCTCTTGGGAGCTGCAGGAGCTATTGAAGCAGCTTTTACTGCTCTGTCCTGTTACTATGGAATGTTGCCACCTACTCTAAACTTAGAGAAAACAGAGGCAGAGTTTGATCTCAATTATGTTCCTTTAAAAGCTCAGGAGTGGAAAACCACAAAACGGCGTATAGCACTGACAAATTCATTTGGCTTTGGTGGTACTAATGCAACTTTGTGCTTTGCAAGTGTTTAACTTGTGCTGCCCACGTTGTGAACAATGGCACTTCCAATGATTTTTTGTGCTGCCACCCCTAATGTGTAATTTGATCTTTTCTCAGTTTTGAGAATTGCTCATTTTCATCCTTACGAACTTTATTCGCCATAACATTTACATCAGCAACTATTTTAGAAAGAGGGAATTTCTTTTACTCATTTTAATAGAAATAAATAAAAGACCTCTTCTATGTGTGGCAAAGAAATTCTTATTCTTGACTAGAGGAGGAGATATTGATCCTTCTGTTTTTTAACTTCATTAGAATACATTTTTCACATACGTGTGGCACAGAAATTGCTTGGAAAAAGTTATGCAAAAGCATGACTGGCTGTCAAGATAGAACTCTCCAGTCATGACTTGGTGACCAACTGTGTGGTGATACAAGGTTTATGACTGAACTCCACTTTGTTACCTCTTCAATTTATAATTATGCCTTTTTCCTCATCAAATATCATAGACCTACACACATTCTTCCACATGAATGATATTCAGGAGACAATAATACAGGATTTCATAAGATTTCTGCGAGTAGTTTGTTTTCTTTTCAGCTTTATTAATTTCCATATTTTATGATACCTCATTAGCCATGGTGTGGAGCAATAATAGTGAAGCATTCATACAGCATGGTCTATACATCTTCAATGTTGCACAGGGAAAAAGTTAGTAGGTGGTAACCTCTTTTGTTCTGAAATTTTAGACAAGAATAGTGAGGTATATTAATTGAGGGTAGAATACAGGATTTTAAAAACTGTTTCACAAAAGGGAAAAAAGACTCTTGAAACCACTTGTTAGCCTTCCAAAATGGAAAAACAGGACTAACCAGTGCTGGAAAAATAAGGAATCTTTTAGGAAAAAAATAAAAATCTGCGACTTGTGTAGAGGATGAGAAGGGAGAAGAACAGGAAAATAAAGTTATACCTAGGGCTGGTGTTGCAGGCTGTCTCCTGCATCTGGCACCAAGTAGTGCCTCAATCGACTGCAGCTGTAAGTGAAGTCAAATGTCCCAATTAGTTATTTAAAAGAGTTTTTACCAGTTTTCTTTTTGAAAATAGTGGTTTTAGCCTTTGACCCACATAAGTGGATGCAAAGTAGCTCAATTGATTAAAAGTACAGGATGTATAGTGTAGCTATACTATAAGTAAGTTCCATTCTGGAAAGAGATTACTAATGGGCTATCATGAGGCTTAGCAGTACCCTAAAGCCTCATTATTTAAACAAATGGTCTGAATGGTGATATGGAACTGCATAACTTTTGCATTTCCTGTCTTTACTGAATAGAAAGCTAAAGAGAATAATGAGAAAAATATAGTAGAAGAATGATTAGCACTCTTTCAGAAGCTGAGCTCATACTGAGCATTGCAGTCCAAAAGAGATTAATGAATAATAAGCCTGAAAGTAAAATAATGTGTTGCCAAAGGGAGACTCTGAGCATACAGACTAGAGGGAGTATAAGAATCTGCTGTCAGGAAAGATACCTACAAGCCTCTTAGCTTGTGATAGTTAATAGCAGTGCAATGAATGATGATGTGGATTGGATACAATATAAAAGACAGACTATAAAATCCAACATTACTCTGAAAATTCATGCTAAAATGAATTAATATAAATAATTAATCCTTTCGGAGAGGGCTACCAGCAGGGTTGTGAATTTGCAGGCAATCAGTGAGTTTCTTTTGGAGATAATACTTTTTTGGGTTGTTGTAATCTAGGGTGGAATATGGAAAGACTGGATTAGTTCTGCATTCTTGTGGACCTGAAGTACAGTCTGACTAAACTCACACAATCTTGTTACATAGCTGCAGACCTGTAATTAATACTGTGACAGAGAGATAATGCTTCCCTTTCTCTCTGATAGCAGAGTTCATTGCCCCAGAAGTGTTGGCTCCAGACTATTGGGTATCAACCATGAAAAGACAGATTATACTGTCGCACAGAAAAATAAAACAGAAACTGAAATGATTAAAAGATTGTTCTCACTTCAGCTCACTGAAATGTAATAATCTGCTGCAGGTAACCTTTAAACCATGAAAGCTTTCTGACAACAGCTGTTGTAGGTGTTTTGATTATGGATAATTTTAAGAGGCCTAGATGAAGTAGTAAATAGTGTGCCCTGTAGGGAATTAATATATTTTTTTAATAAATAGAGTCAAAGTTTAAACCCTGTTTATTTGGATTTTGTTTGTATAAGTTTTGTTTTTATTTACTTGTTTGAAATAATTATTTTTTGTCACGTACCCCACTGATCTGATCAGGGACTACTTATTGCTAATTCCTGCTTTATTATGGTAGCTGCAGACATAAAAGGAAAACAGATTTCTCTCTGCTGCTAGACTATTAAGTGGGCGAATTGACCAACATATTAAACCAGAATGTTCTCCCTTCATCTTAACAATTGAGAGATGCAATAGTCCAGAGTTTCAATTAAAAAACCTTAATATTTATGAAGTTGGAGTTACAAGCTTATATAATGTAAGCTTGGAGTTACTTGATTAGAAAAACCTGGAAATGCTGGTGGAGTGTTTATTTCGAAGCCTACATCTGAAGTGTTGAAACTCACCTCTGTGAGCCAAGTGGTCTGTGCAGGATCACAGAGTGGCTGAGGCTGGAAGCAGCTCTGGAGGTCGCCTTGTCCAGACCCTCTTCTAAAAGCAGGACCAGTTACAGCAGGTTTCTCAGTGCCATGTCCAGCTGGGTTTTGGGGATCTCCAGGGATGTAGACCCCACAACCTCTCTGGGCAACCTGTTCCAGTGCTTGGTCACCCTCACTGTAAGAAATTTCCCTCATTTTACTGGAATTTTCTGTATTTAAGTATGTACTCATTGCCTTTTAGCCTTTCACTTCACTGCTGAGAAGAGTTCCTCTTCTTCATTCCGTCCATGAGGTGAACATACATATTGATAACACTCCTGGAGTCTTTCCCAGGCTGAACAGTTCCAGCTGTCTTGTCTTCTCCCCATATCAGATGCTCCAGTTCCTCCATCACTGTGGCCCTTCACTGGGCTTGCTCCAGTATGTCCATGTTTCTGGTATTTTGAGGATCCCAGGACCAAACCCAGCACAGCAGATGTGTTTCACTAGTGCCGAGTGGAAGTGAAGGATCACCTCCAACATTCTGCTGCTGCTGCTTTCCCTAATGCAACCCATGATGCTTTTGGCTTTCTTTGCTGCAAAGGCAGCTGGTCCATCAGGACCTCCAGGTCAAGCTGCTTTCCAGCTGGTTATCCTCGAATGGAGATGGTGGGGAGTAGTGCATGGGATTATCCCTCTCTGGGTGCAGGACTTTGACTACATGAAGTACCTGTTGGCCCATTTCTCCACCCTGTCCCGGTCCCCATGTAGGGCAGAACCCATACACACTATATCAACTGCTTCTTCCAGTTTTGTGTCAGCCAACATGCTGAGGCCTCCATCCCATTGTGTAGGTGATTAATGAAGATGTTAAACAGTTCTGGCCCCCAGATAGCTCAGTGAGGTACTTCACTAATATATGGCCTCCAGCTGGGCTTCATGCCACTGATCACAATCCTTCAAATCTGACAGCTCTGCCAGTTTTGAGTCTCCTTCATTGTCTACTTACCCAGTCATTAATCAGTTTTTCAGGAAGGATGTCATGGGAAACTGTTGAAATGAGCACTGAGACTAAGAATGCAAGTGTCATTTGAGAAATGTCTCAGTTCCAGTTACTTAGTCATTGGTGAGGTGAATGCCAAGTAAAAGGAGATTATTTAAAATACAACTTTGTTTTGAATCAAAGATTTTTATTTAAACTATTCTTTTTAGGAATAAATGCATTTGAAGTGAAAATTTGGGTTATGGTAACTTACAGAAACTCATTTATCTAAAGGAACCTAATAAAAAGTTGTGTTATAAACAAAATGCAAGCAATGCGCTGATTCTCCTTCATTGTCTTGTTCAGTGCCTTGTGAAAATGTACCATTTCACTTATTCTTGTCTTCCTTTGGTTTTGATACATAAACCACATTCCAGCTGAAACAAAAAAGCATTTGATCTTCAGCTACCTTTGTGAGTTTGGGCAAGTCTTACAGGGCTTCTGTTCATCATCACCATAGGTCCCTGTCTCTTACAATGTGGGCAGAATAACTACCCTCAAGATATAGATTCTATAGTGATGTTGGCCCAAATTCTGTAGCTTGTTTTCAAAAATTAGAAAATTTAAGCTCAAATTGGCATTTTCCACAGCTAAGACCATAGTGAAAATATTCCTTCCTTCTGGATATTTCTATCAAGCCTGTCATACAACTTCTGCAGTTTCCATTGGCATCTACTGACTCATCTGAGATGAGAAATAATTCTCTATGTACCACATATTAGGAATATATCTTTAGTTCCCATTGTTTTGAGAAGACAGGCCCCTATTTGATTTCTAAATCTACCATCAATGACAGAAAAAAACCATGAAGGCAGTTTTATAACCTAAGCAGAATGTATAATGGTTTCTGCTTGGGCAGGAGACACCATTTCAACTTTTGTAACTATGATGATTAATTTTAACTTGGAAAACCAATTTTCTACCTTAAGTTACTGAACTGTAAAGAAATATGTTGGTATCAATTGCTTATAGTCAGTACCTCCTTGCAGGAGACACAATAATTTTAATATGACAGGTAATATACAGGAATACCAAACTGGTAGTATATAAAGTTCTTGCAGCGTATGGTCTGTTGCAAAAGATGTTAATAGGAGTGAAGTGATATAAAACAGCAATAAGAAGGATTGAAAGCAGACCAATTTTCATAAAGAGCACAAGAAATGCAAAACAGGAACTATAATTGGAAACGAGAGGAGTGTTTTCTAATGTGGGCCTTAGAGTTTTCTTAGGATGCCATAAAGAAGATCAGATGGTTAAACAGCTGGAAATCCATGTTAGTTATTATCATTTTGTAGTTTCCCCTTTTGGTCATTGTCAGGATCTTGGTGGTAAATATTGTTGTTATAAGTTGTGATCAGTTGTTTTTTCATGCCTAATGGGTGTCAGCGTGCCATCAAGTGTGCCCTGGGCTGAAACAAGACATAAAAGTTATCCTAAGAGTTAATTTAGGAGTTGATTCTCATAATATTTCGAGTTTGCTGGAAGAAAGAATGAAAAAAATCAAATAGGCTGCTCACATTGGGCTTAGTATAGAGTATTTGTAGACAATAACTTCTTAAAGAGTTTAAAAAAATATTTCTGTCTGCCTGATCATTGTATCAGCTGCGTGTGTGGCAGTCACACATGGAAGCTTGTGTTGGGGTGTGGAACAGGGAATCAAAATAAATGGGTCCCCCAGATCATCTGGCTTGCAAATGGAAGTGTGTGAATTTTGGGCAGATGGGAGCATTGCCTCATGGAAGGGAAAAGGGGAAGGGAGGAACACACTAGAGGTGCTCACAAAGCTAAGGAGAGGGGTAGGAAGAGACAGGCAATGTGAGGTATAAGGATAAATGGTGGAGCCCAAGGGAACAGTAGTAGCTGAAGACTTCAGAAACTGAAGGAAATAAACTAGTGTAGTCAGAAGATTTGGTCTAGGGTTTTCTAAAACAAGGTACATTGAAAGATACGAAGCACATGTTTATCTGCAGAAGATGGGAGTCTGGGAGCTGCAAGTTTCACAGCTGTAAGAGGATTTCCATGATTTTTTTGTATATTCTAGTACATAACGAAGAAATTAAACCATATTGCTTTCTCCTCACAATGAGAGTTTAACATTTTTCTTTAAGTTATTTAGAGATAAGGTTTGGGAAACAGTAAAATACTGAAAGATATGACAGAGCTGGAAACATAATAAGTATTGTTTTCTAACTCATGAACAGTCCTTTATGTCTCACCCACTGTCCCATTGGCTATTATGAGTGGAAATTCATTAAGTTGGAACTGGTTCATAAGGATTTGCAATAATTTTTTAAATTTGGATAAAAATTAGTCTGATCTACATCGTGTAAGTCAACCTTTGATTTTTTTGTTTTTATTTTTTTATTTAAGTATGCCTTGAGTTTAACTGCTAGGTGGCAAATGTGAAGATTTTCTCTCTTTATATCAGAACAGGAGGGATTTGCCTCTGTCTCCCTATTTGGAAAAGGAGGAGAATGAGAACCTTTGTCATAGTTCCAAGTCAGTTTTTGTCAGGCAAATTATTCATAACATATGCCTCCCCTAGCACATAGGGTGGAGTTTATAGAAGTAGGTCTGTTTCTTTTGCAATAGCAGAGAGAGGAAATGACCTTTACTTGAAAGAAGAGGATAAATTTTGAAGGCTTTTGTAGTTTTTTGTTGTTATTTTATTTTATTTTAAAGAAAAAAAAATTTAAAAGCTAGAAATGCCAAGAGAAGAAGATTTCTGAGACTCCTATCAAATAGTACAAATAATACAAGTAGTAGAAGGAGTCTGCCACTATTATGAAGTCAAGGAGTAGTAGTTTTTCTATTCACATCTTGTTTGGAGACATTCTCTTCATAATTCAGCTATATAATGTGGAATGAGAGTAGAGGACATCTTTGTCCTGTGTCAGGCAGCTCAAATGTGTATCGAAGAGTGTTCAGAATGACAATTGCTGAAGCCCTTGAAAATAAACAGAACATGTTCCCCCAGAGGCAACTGTAATATCCAACAAGCTAGACAAAGTTACTGCTGGATGCATTTAGGATTCTCTCCAATGTCATGCCTATAATGGGAGTGAATAATTTGGCCTGTATTCAATTAGTCTTTTTTCTTCCTCTGAGTGGCAATGAGGGTGCTCGTTGCAGTGGTTGTGGTTGGAATGTGAGTGTCTGTCAGGAAATGGATGGAACAAAACTCATCTCACTCCCATGGGTCATCTTGCCTGAAATAATCATGCTAACCATGATTACTTATCTGTTTTAACTGTTTAGATCCAAAGAAATTTACAGGGCCACTGGGAAGAACTTATACCTGGTCTCCATGTCACTGGAACATTCTAATTTCTGCACTGAAGGATTTGTTCCTGGTATGCTGGCACTGTGGAGTAATACTGTTATATTCTTAGTTAAAAGAGAAAGCATTGTGGTTCACACCCACTTTGTGAGCCCATAGTTTACTGGCTGACACCCAAGTGTGTTTGCCCACACACTGATCTATACTGGGATGTTATAGATTCCAGTCCTATACTGGTCTGGATCACTGTGCCTCATGGGAATGTCATAGGATAGCTTCAGAAAGCAGTGTGCTTTAGGATTCTAGAAATGAAGTTTAATGTCTCTCCCACTTCACTAAGTCTCCAAAGGAAACCTTAAAAATCCCCTGCTAGAAAAAAAAAAAAGTGTGTACTTCATTTTTTGGACACACTAAACATAGCAACATAGAATTGCTTAGGATGGAAAAGGTCCAGCCATTAACCAGGTTAATCACACTCCAGGTCCACCACTAAATCATGTCCCTAAGCACTACATCTACATGTCTTTTAAATATCTCCAGGGATGGTGACTCCACCAATTCTCTGGGCAGCCTGTTCCAGTGCCTGAAAACCCTTTCTGTGAAGAAATTTTTCCAAATATCCAGTCAAAACCTTCCCTAACACAACTTGAACTTCCTCTTGTTCTATTGCTTGTTGTTTCAAAGAAGAAACCAACACCCACCTCACTTCAACCTCCTTTCAGGGAGTTGCAGAGAGCAGTAAGGTCTCCCCTCAGCCTCCCTTTTTCCAGACTAAACACCCCCAGTTCCCTCATCTGCTTCTTGTAAGACTTGTGCTCTAGACCCTTCACCATCTTTGTTGCCCTTCCCTGGACATGTTCAGTGTCTTTCTTTCAGTGAGAGGCCAAAACCTGAAGGCAGTATTTGAGGTGTGGCCTCACCAGTGCTGACTACAGGGGGACAATCACTATCCCAGTCCTGTTGGCCACACTGTTTCTGATACAAGCCAGGATGGTGCTGGCCTTCTTGGCCACTTGGGCCGAGACATGGGCATAAAAAACTCCAGAGGCATTTCTACTTCTAGTTTATGCTCTGGAAGACATGGTCTTACCAGGGTGTTTTGTCTCTGTGATACCTGGTGACCAGAGGACCCTGTCAGCCCAGTTTTAGACCAGCTGTTCCTTCAGTCCTGTGGTGCCTGGAGAGCTGACTCTACTATTGAAAACATTTCCAGTGATTTCCGTTATGAAGAGTATTAAACATTTAAAACCATCATCAACAGTCAGTCCTGTGGGAGGAAATGGGAGAGCTTTGCTCGAAGCTACTTCTTAAAGAAGCAGCTACATCTGCTCTGAGTTCTACTGTTTGTCCATCTCTAATGGGTCATACTGGGAGACTATGAGACCCATCAGAAACCAGAGAAGAGCATCTTCTTCAGCTGGGCAGAACTGCTGTGCCTCTGCCTTCTGAGAGCAGCCACTGCTGCTCTCTCTCCAGGTGTGCATTAAACTCAATTGCTCTTGACCGGTCAGCCTTAGAGTTAGGATTAGGATTTTCCCGAGGGCACGTCCACATGAGTAAGTGAACTATCTCAGAAGATGGGTCCTTGTTGCTGGTGGCCCACGACTGTTTCCCCGCACCAGCGAAAACGTGGGGGAAATGAGAGTGACCACACGATGGCAGCAGAATCTCAGTTATCTGAGGAGCTCTGGGCACCCACCCTCTGAGCTCTGTGATTTACCTTCAGTCATCGCTTTCCTTTCCAAACCACCACTCAGACATTGCTTGCAGAGGAACAGAGCAGGGAAAGGAAGGAAGACGCTAAACCTTTGCTTTTCCCTTCATAAAGCTCATCTCATACATCACAAAGTTTCTCTGTGTGAATAAAATCAAGTTTGGGCTGACTTGCTAAAGTGCACAGGCTTTGGAGGGGTGAGCAGCTCTGTAATGCTGTGATATTGCAACATCAGGAAGGAGAAGCACTGGCAGGGAGGCAAAGAGGGGAGATTATTCTGTTTCCTAAACATCATATCCATACATACGTGCTGGAAGGAAAGACGCACGAGATTAAAGAAATTCTTTTTAGAAGATTCTGTGCCTAGGTGACTTCACTGAGACAGAGAAGGCAGGAGAGGTCCCTGTTGGATCTCGCTCTGAAGGGACTGTAAAGTCTGAAAACAGAAATATGTTCGGGGTAGCTCGATATTTGTTGTGACTCAGCTTTCTTATTTTGGACCATCTTCATAAGTGTCCCGCCGTAAATTACAAATGTATCAAGGCAGCTTAAGAATCCCTCTACTTAGCCAGATACTGAATGTGACTCAGCTGTCATTTCTGCTCTTGTTCTTTTCCTCTCTGGCTCCATCTTCCTGCAAATGTGTTCTTCATGAACCAGCCTACAAGGCTGAAAGAAAGGAAGAGCATCTTAGGAACAGCCACAAAATAAATACCTAAATTGTGTTCACAGGCAAATGATAACATTTATTGTATATTTGTTTAGAGGAAACAGGAAAGAGAGGGGAAGATTTTTTTTTTTTACAAAGACCTACTGATTTCTTCTGCCTTGTGGTTTTTTTGTTTTTGTTTTTTTTGTTTTTTTAATGGACAAGGTAAAATGTACCTCAAAAAATTCAGGAATTTGGGCCCAAAGGTACCCTAGCTACTGAACCCCAGAACTGCTCTGGGGAGTGGAAGGAGAGTGGGCAGAATGAAATACTTTTTTCCAGGATTTCTTTACTACAAGCACAGCTTCCTCCAGGCTGTGGGGGCTTCAGGTCCAGCTCAGAGCAGGTGTAGTGGAGGATTCCCTGTCCCACTGTGGGCAGAGGCTCCAGGACAGACCCCTGCCTGAGGGAGCTGCTTTTGGCTGAGGCCACAGCTGATGGCAGCTGCAGCTCCTCTATGCTGCAACCAGGCCTGAGCCTCACTGTGTTCCCCATGGTCACAACCCAGATCTTGAATCAGACCTCACTGAATGAGATCCTGGATACCCTGACACAGAGACACCACCTCCAGAAGTGCTGTAGCTCCCCAAGGGAGGTCTTTCTCCCAGAAGGTGCAATAGCTGATGGTGGACCCTGTTCATGAATTGTGCATCACATAGGAACATACTTAAGGCAGTGAATACCCTCAGGTAGAGCTATAGTTGTCTAAGATGGTGCCATTTGAACATCCAGCTATGCATGCTATGTGTGTTACGTTCTACCTAGGAAGACTTGCAGGTCCTTTCCTAACCTCCTTACACAAAGCCTGCCACCACTAAATTGCCAAACAACCACTGTCTTCAGTGGGGATAAGGCTGTCCGTCTGCTCAAGAGCTTCAGTGCTCTCAGAAACCTGCCTGTTGCTGCAGGTGTGTTTGTGCTGTGACTTGCATTTCTCAGAGAAAATCAGTCAGGTCAGAAAGCAAAATAGTTTTTTTTTTCTCCCAGACTTCTGCAGCACATAGCCCAAAGCACTCTTCTCTGTGCTAATGAGGGAAGCAACACATCTAGAACAGAAGGATGGCTTTTTATTGATTCTAGGCTCTAACCAACCCTCTCAACATAGAATCATAGAATCACAGAATCAGCTGGGTTGGAAGGGACCTCTGAGATCATCAAGTCCAATCCTTGATCCACTACTGCTGCGGTTACCAGACTATGGCACTGAGTGCCACATCCAGTCTCTTTTTAAATATCTCCAGGGATGGAGAATCCACTACTTCCAGGGGCAGCCCATTCCAATGTCTGACCACCCTCAAAGTGAAATTAGAAAATTAGAAATTAGAATTAGAAAGTAAAGAAATTCTTTCTGATATCCAACCTAAACCTCCCCTGGCACAACTTGAGACCATGCCCTCTTGTCTTGCTGAGAGCTGCCTGGGAAAAGAGACCAACCCCCCCCGGTTACACCCTCCTTTCAGGGAGTTGTAGAGAGTGATGAGGTCTCCCCTGAGCCTCCTCTTCTCCAAGCTGAACAGCCCCAGTTCCCTCAACCTCACCTCACAAGACTTGTGCTCGAGTCCCTTCACCAGCCTACTTGCCCTCCTTTGGACCCACTTCAGGACCTCGATATCCTTCCTGAACTGAGGGGCCCAGAATTGGACAAAGGACTCCAGGTGTGGCCTCACCAGCACTGAGTACAGGGGCAGAATCACTTCCCTGGACCTGCTGGCCACGCTGTTTCTGATACAGGCCAGGATGTCATTGGTCTTCTTGGCCACCTGGGCACACTGCTGGCTCATGTTCAGCTTCCTGTCAATCCAGACTCCCAGGTCCCTTTCTGCCTGGCTGCTCTCAGCCACTCTGTGCCCAGCCTGTAGCGCTGCATGGGGTTGTTGTGGCCAAAGTGCAGGACCCGGCACTTGGCCGTGTTGAACCTCATCCCGTTGGAACCAGCCCAACTCTCCAGTCTGTCCAGGTCCCTCTGCAGAGCCCTCCTGCCTTCCAGCTGATCCACACTCCCCCCCAGGTTAGTGTCATCTGCAAATTTGCTGATGATGGACTCAATCCCTCATCTAAATCATCTGTAAAGATATTAAGCAGAACTGGGCCCAACACTGATCCCTGAAGGACACCACTGGTGACCGGCTGCCAACTGGATGCAGCCCCGTTCAGCACCACTCTCCGGGCCCAGCCCTCCAGCCAGTTCCTAGACCAGCACAGAGTGCTCCTGTCCAAGCTTCCTGGCCTCATCTGAGACCACCAGCAGAATACTGGGCAGCTCTTCAAAGCCCTTTATATCCCTCTTGGCAGTGCTGGTTGCCGCTCCCTTATCAGCTGATTGGCCTCACCTGAGACCACCAGCTGAAGGTAGGGCAGCTCTTCGCAGCCCTTTATATCCTTCTTTGCAGTGCTGGGACCCCCTCCTCTAATCAGCTTCTTGGTCTCACCTGAGGCCACCAGCAGAAGGTGGGGCAGCTCTTCACAGCCCTTTACATCCTTCTCAGCAGTGCTGGGTGCTGCCCCCTTATCAGCTGATTGGCCTCACCTGAGACCACAAGGAGAAGGTGGAGCAGCTCTTTGCAGCCCTTTATAAACTTCTTGGCAGTGTTGGTTCTGCATCCTTTTCAGCTTCTTAAACTCACCAGAGGCCACCTTTATATCCTTCTCAGCAGTGTTGGGTGCTGCCCCCTTATCAGCTTCTTGGCCTCACCTGAGACCACCAGCAGAATGTGGGGCAGCTCTTTGCAGCCCTTGATATGCTTCTCTGCAGTGCTGGGTCCTATCCCCTCATCAGCTTCTTGGCCTCACCTGAGACTACAAGGAGAAGGTGGGGCAGCTCTTCGCAGCCCTTTTTATTCCTCTTTGCAGTGCAGGGTGCCACCCCCTTACCAGCTGATTGGCTTTACCTGAGACCACCAGCAGAAGAAGAGCAGCTCTTTTATATTCTTCTCTGCAGTTCTAGGTCCCTCCCCCTTATCAGCTTCTTGGCCTCACCTGAGATCTCCAGCTGAAGGTGGGGTAGCTCTTTGCAGGCCTTTACATCCCTCTCAGTAGTGCTGGGTGCCTCCTGCTTATCAGCTGGTTGGCCTCACCTGTGACCACGGGCAAGTATAGTATTGCTTGATGTCTGTGTTAGGGGACTGTTGACACCTGTAGCACATGATTCCTGGGTTTCTACAGCTGGGACCCTCACCCACACACCCCCTGCCCACTATCAGAGAGCCCATTTAAGCTCAGATCCATCTCAGACCTGGCTAGTGTGGGATGGCTGTATGTGTGTCTCAGCTTTGTTTCCCAGCTCTCCCTCAGACATTGGTTTTTCATCTTGTATTGGCGATGGACCCCAGCTTCTTCTTTGGTGCTTGGTGGCTGATGGGACCTGTTGCTGACTATAAGAAATGATAGATGTTCTCAGGATGGCAAGCAATTTGCTGCTAAGTAGAGGCTAACTTTACAGGTACTTAAGATCAATGACAGTAATGTAATGGTTACATGTTGTTTGCAGTTTAAAAGAATCCTGGTAAATATGAGGTGAACTGGCCTCAGCCCTAACTTGTACTCTGAATATTCTGTATTCTAACCTGTATTAAGTTATTATTTTCAGGTCTTTCAGGGCTGGGCTACATCTAAGGGAGCTGTTCAGTTGTGTAAGATTCTCTATTTTGTTAAGAATTTGTAATTTATCTCTTCACCAAGAGCACTTCAGGATATTTTATCTGTTGAGTTTTGTTGGTGCTTAGGCTTTAATATTGTAGACAACTTGAAACTGTATGTTGTACTAAGTCTCTGAGACTACAGCTATTCCTTTATGTTTTTGCATTGTTATGAAATGTTCAGGAATTGGGCTGGCAAGTAAACAGTAAAATATAATTGTTTATTCTCAGTACTAGTTTAAATAGAAACATACCATCTATAACAGATGGAAGGTTCTAAGATTACTTTAATGACAGATTTTTTTCTGTTTGCTTATTAATGAGCAGCTAAATAAATCACTTGCTAGCTATACAAGTCAGGAATACTTGCTGCAGGAAAGGATGCTAAATTGTGTGCTCTGATTCAAGAGGCCAGGCAAATAAAGAAGATAAAGGAGATCTAGAGAGAGATGCATTGACCAGAACAAAGTACTGAATAAATAGGTAACCGAATAGTAGGATTTTAGAAAAATTTAATTTCTTTAGTTTGCTTTTTGAGTGTTTTTGTCTTCAGTACACTTTCCTAAATTAAAAATTCTGTGCTTGTTTTAGCTAGGCTGTTGCTGGGGAAAAAAGAGCAGGTATTAAACTTAGATGGGAAGTTTCAGAGACCATTGCAGAAGGATGAGACCTTAAAAGCTAATGTTGAAGGATCTACCAGTCTATACTCTTCATCCCACCAGGGAATGCTGATGTGTTTCTACTACTGCAACATAAGGCTAGGTCTCTCCTCTTTCAGAAGACTGTTTTACAGCTTGCTTAAAAATAAGTTTTTGGCTTAATCCTCCTATACCAAGCATGGGATCCACTAAACAAAGAGTTGGACAGGTTTATTCCATTTGAAAAAAAAAACATTTTTCCAAATTTATCTCAACTGTAACTGCTCTACCAAGTACAAATAAAAATAAATTCTAAATAATAATACTAAATAATACTAAATTCTACAGTTAATATAAATGTGTACTCTATTTTTCTGCATCTAATCTTCTTCTTGTTTGAACCACAATCCTTTGAAACTCCAGCTCTTGTAGAATAATGCTTCTATAGATGTAGCTCCATGTAAGTTGTACAAAATTGAGGCATGTATTGGCCAAGACTAAGATGTTTTTTTACACCTACTTCTGAAACGTTTTCCTTCTAACGTTACGTATGGAATGGTTAAAAAAATTTAATTAATCACTGACTCTCTAGCCGTACTCCGACTTAGTTTTCCTGGTTTTGGTACCAACAAGTTGATTTCCAAGCAGCATGTTCTCCTGTGGTAGAACTTTGGAGGTCTGGTTTGGATGCGCTCTTCCAAGTCCTCTGATGGAATATGTTATGGAGGGAAACAACATCAGGTACCATGGGGCATTAATACTCTGTTATTTTGTGCACCCAAATTTTCAAGTTTATGAGGAGCACATCCAAATTAATTACGAATCCCCATCAATATCCCTGCCCTGATCCGTTTACTCATCAAGCTCATTGTTTCTGAGCATGGTATATTGTCATGAAGGCCCTGCATATATTGTTTCTGGTGCAACAACTCTTACTCTTTAGCATCACTGCTTTCTGCTCTTATTATCTGAGAGTTTTAATCTGTAATCCTTAGCAGTTCTTCCTATAGCAGTGATAGCCACAAATATTTTTAAGAAAGAGATTCTAAGCTATTAGATCTATCTAATGATAGTGCTATAAAGAGCATTAAGTGAACTAGAGAAATATAAAATATCTACAAGATAGTAGTAGACTGTAGTTAATGGAATGATGGAGCCTCAATGACTGTGATCAATTCATTAGATCATCAGTGTACTATCCTTTATTATATATATTTTTTTTTGTTGTTGTTGTTTATTCATTATGTTTAGTGTTGAACAGACACTGCCACTTCATGTAAATGCCTCCCTCCCAGTACCGAGTACCTATTTGAACAGTCTATTACATTTCATTTTGCCATTTAGTCTTCCTCCTCTCTGGCTGTTTTTATCTTGATCTGATCACCACCTGTGCTATGATTGACTTAATCTTTGAGGTTTTCCTGTCAACATAATCTCTGGTTGAATAACCACCAGAATTTTTCAAGTGCTTTTGCATTTTTTCAAAGTGTTGTGAGGTGTTTTTTTTTTCAAACTGGTGAGGTTTTTTTCTTTCTCTTCAACTATGGAACTTATTTTGATCCATTTTCTGTGAAAGTTTTTGGGTTCTGTTTTTCTGTTTCTCCTTAAAAAATAACCCTGAGCATTTTATTTAGGGCTTCTGTGTTTAATCCAGGCAGACTCAGGTAGGACAAAAACAGCCAAGTAATAGAGCACCAATACCAAATTGATATAATTCAAAGTTCAGAGGCCTTTGTAGACTTGCCTCATCATCACACTCCAAAGAAACATGGTGAGTGGTTCAGAGTATGGGAAGAATTGCCTCATATTATAGACCACATCACACTGGTGATGGTAATAAATGCTTTGACTTAGTGGCTGGGGGCTCTTGTATTAGTACAGACTGGGATGCTTTCCTGGAAATTGTTTCCATAGGGCTCAGATACCTGATAAAAAGGAAAATAAATATCCTTGTGGATATGGTGGCTTGACAGAGCAAAAGGAAATATTTAGTTGTCTGGAAGTGAGAATCTAGGGGTTAAATTTTAAAGTATGTATTCTGTGGAAAATGTTTTATGTGAAGCATAATATTTGGATGGGAGGCCTGAAATATTTTTGTGTGCATTACAAGAATGTCTTGTCTGCTATTATTAAATGTATTTTGATGGCTCAAGGTCTAGATGAAAAAGGAACAGGAAAAATGACCTGGGAGTTAGGCTATAGGTCAGGAGCTATCTAATCTTCAGTGAATTTCTCTAGAAAAGGTTTATTAATATAGTTAATTAGATGAAAAATTAACAAAAAATTACAAATTATCAAACCAACAAAACCCCCAAACATTGCCAATGATTCTTTGGCCATTGTCCTTCTTTATCTGTCAAGGTTTCCTTAAGTTAGCACTTCAGAATATACATGAGAGATGAAGACCAGGGAGATTGCACTTCACCAAACCTTTTTATTTGTGTACTTTGTTATGATTACTAATAAAATTGACTAGAATATTTATCTAGGATCAAGCTGATATTTTAAGGTTCTGGTAAGATGTAGATAATATACGCACCTACCTGTACTGTTCTTTCTTGCATGCAGGCTCAGACCAGAAGTAAAAATAGTTCCAAGAAAGGTTTTCCAGGGTCTTCAAGATCACAGAGGAAAGGTCTTTTGTTACAGATATTGTGAAGCAAAAAAAAAAAAAAAAAAAGGGAATATGGAAAGGCATCATGGAGATAAGTTTGAGTTTTTAATTTTGGAGGAAAAAGCAAGCCGAGTTCCTCATAATTCCTTTAGAGTAGTTTATCCCTGGAGCTAGGACTGAGATGACAGATTAATAGAATAAAAAAGCAAGTATTTCTTTTCTTGTTCTCATTTATTTTTGTCAGTGGTGCATTTTACCAGAGTGATATGCAAGTGAAATATACATTCACTGAAGTGATTACAAGAATGGATTGTTCTGAAGGGAGTTATTGTTGCTTTTTATTCCATGTGGTGAAGCTCAGAGTGCATTCTTTTCAGTCTGCACACATATTAAGTTAACTTGAACTTTAGATATTCTTAGCTGTGTTATATACATGACAATTAATCTGCATATTATGCAACAGGTTTAAATTTAGCATGGCATGTAGGGAGGGATAAATTTACCACAGACCTATGCAGTGTTGTATCTGCTAAACTGACACTGATAGCTGCCAATTATTGCCCGAAGAGATGTTGCTTGTTCAAATAAAAAAATATTAATTGTAAAAACCTTGAGTGAGATTGTAGAGCCACTGGTATCAGTGGGAGTTGTGCTGATGAATTTTTTCAAAAGCTGATTCTATACTTCATCAACTTTGAACAGATAATTAAATAGAGATATTTATCTACCAAGATTTAATGTAAATTCCTTAATGTAGTGCTTTTCTTCTGCAGGCAGTAGATAAATTATTTTCTACTTTTAACAGGCTTACCTGAAAAAATAAAGTAAAATCTGTTTTATATTAAATGTGGTCACTTTCCATAACTTGAAAAGAAGAAAAGATCAGGGAAAATCAATAGAAGGCCACAGAAGCCCAAAAGCTGGGATTATAAAAATGACACAGATTCGGATGAATTTATACTTTTAGTGCTTTTCCCCTTATTTTTAAATGGGTTTTATCTGACTTTTTAAAACTGGATGAAATCTGGTGTAACTATTGCATGGCATTCAAGTGTGCCTACATTGCCCTACTGCTACTTATTGCCTTTGCTGTATTATGCAAATATTGTATTATGTATTATGTACTGTATTATGCAAATATACCAACTTAAAATATTGGGTCAACTAAAACACTATTTTTATGTACTAAAGTATATGGTAATATTGGTGAAAGACTGTAAATTTGGGTGCCTGGCATTTGCTTCCTGCAAAACACAAATATTCAGCAGGAAAATGCTGGTAGGTTGAAGCATCTTGTTTCCCACTGAGAAAATATTTTTAATTAATTTGTCAGTCTGTCTGCCTGAAGTATTGTGGTATACCATGGAAAGCCATGGCCTTCCTCTTTGCCAAAGCTTTGGCATGCTTCTCTCTAAAATACAAGGCAGTGCTTTGATGCATATAGCACCTAGGATCAGGAGCTGTGTGCATCAAGGTGGTGTGATGGCTGCTGTAGTCACAGGAAATGCAGTTGGGCTGGGAGGTCCAGGCTGTGAGGGATGTCAGCTCCATCTCCCTGGAGGCTTCACCTGCAATATAGAATCATAGAATTGGCTGGGTTGGAAGGGACCTCTGAGATCAAGTCCAACCCTTGATCCACCACCGTTGTGGTTGCTAGACCATGGCACTGAGTGCCACATCCAGTCTCTTTTTAAATATCTTCAGGAATGGAGAATCCACTACTTCACTGGGCAGCCCATTCCAGTGTCTGATCACCCTCTCCGTAAAGAAATTCTAATATCCAACCTAAACCTCCCCTGGCACAACTTGAGACCATGCCCTCTTGTCTTGCTGAGAGTTGCCTGGGAAAAGAGACCTACCACCCCCTGGCTCCAACCTCCTTTCAGGGAGTTGTAGAGAGTGATGAGGTCTCCCCTGAGCCTCCTCTTCTCCAGGCTGAACACCCCCAGCTCCCTCAGCCTCTCCTCATAGGATCTGTGCTCGAGTACCTTCACCAGCCTAGTTGCCCTCCTTTGGACCTGCTTCAGGACCTCAATCTCCTTCCTAAACTGAGGGGCCCAGAATTGGACACAGTACTCGAGGTGTGGCCTCACCAGCACTGAGTACAGGGGCAGAATCCCTTCCCTGGACCTGCTGGCCACACTGTTCCTGATACAGGCCAGGATGCCATTGGCCTTCTTGGCCACCTTGGCACACTGTTATGAGTATTTTAGGCCTGAGCTCTAACAACGTGGCTTGACATTTCCAGATTTGGAGGGAAAGTTGGAAGTATTTCAACATCTTAATCAGACTTGAGATGGAAACAAGTGCTCATGGATCAGAATTTCCTAACAGGAGAAATCCCAACTGTTGGTCAACTCATTTTTATAATGTTCCCAAGCAAAGTAACTATTTTTGAAATAAAACTAGGGCATGATGTCTGACTGTACAGTGTAACCCATACTAATGAATTCTTCTGGATTTTATGCAAGTGAAATTAATGTATCACTGGGTTATTTTGTTAGTGTCTTTTGGGGCTAAGCATGAGTTAAAAATAGAAGAAAATCTCTTCTCATCCTTCCGTATTGTGACTATAAACAGACTGTCTGCAACTGACTTTATATCTCTCTTGCTCAATAGCTGATTCTTTGACCTCATCCCATCACTGCCATCCTATTGTCTTCTCTTGCTTAGCAACCTCTTATTACACTTGCTCTAAACTTTCTAGCCAGGAGTCAGCTTTTTAGCCAGTAACGGCGTGACAGATGTTGTCTGCTATCACCCTTGCTCTCCTCCCAGGGGAAGATAAAAGGGGGGAATAAGGAGGAGGAACTTTCAAGTTTGGAAAAAACCTAGAATTAGTTTAATGACATCATAATAATAATAATGTCAGAGTATAACTAAATATATACAAATATATAAATATGGAACCCACACTCCTCAGACTTTACAACTGGAAATGTCCCAGCTTGGACTTGGCAGAAGGTTGGGGTGGGGGTTGCCTGCTCACAGTCCACAAACAGCCTTGGAGCAACTGAGCTTTTCCAACTGAGGGAGGCAGGGGAAGTTGACTTATGTGGGTAAATTTTGGTGTTCTCCATTGGGAAAACAGGATGCAGGACCAGCATCCCAGGGAGAGGTGACAAACAGACCCCATTTTTTTATCCTGGTAACTCTCAAACCAGGATACCAGGACTCTGAGCTTTAAGTCTGCTTTGAATCAGGCAATACAGAAACCTGGCTGGGTCTGACATGCCTCAAGCTATGACCAACACCTGCAGTGTGCTCACAAAATTTCCTTATCCTAATCCAGGCAAGTTTGGCATGAATTTGTAAATTCAATCTGAAAACATACCTACACAGAAACTTTTAAAATTATTTCAGAGTTTTGGCTTTTAATCTGGCAGAGCAGAAATACAGCTCTAACTCTTGAAGGGTGTTGGAAGGATAACTAGCTGCTCCTCATGGTCCTGTTTTCATGCTGAACGTAAAAACAAACTACTACCCTTGAACAGCATTATTTCCCATGTGTACAAGTTCAGGTAGGTCTGAAATATATTGGGCAGTGGTCTTATAAACATGGGATGAAATCCATCAGTTGGTACTTGATGGGTAAATTCTGCTGTGCATGTGCTTTTGCTTTCAGGGAAAGGTTAGTTAATCTCTGGAGTATGTCCTAGCTACATAGTGCATATCTGTGTGAATCTTAAATAACCATCAGCTGAAAACTTTTGGCTCCTGAGCAGTGATTGGAAAGTGTCCTGCCTCTTCTATCAATTTGTTTTTATCTTTGGAAGGCTGTGAAATATCAGACTTGTACATCACATCACCTGTATCAACTTCACGCTGTGCTGTGCAACTTTATTTCCAATAGGAAAATGGTAATTTCCTGCAGACAACTCGAGTTGGAGATTAAGGATCTGGCTTTCAGATGAGAGGAGAGGTCTGACTGAAATTTAATACTCATTTTACTTGAGGCAGACATAAATGTGTTTTAGTTTAGCAGTTTCCAGTTAAAGAGCCCCCAAAAAGCAAATGTGGAGATTAGGTAGGAACTGAAGCACTCACTTCATAATCCTAGGCTTTTAAGCATCTACATGCTCTCTGGGTAGCCAGTGGCTAAACATCACAATCCATTGCTTTTCAGTATCACAGAAGTCCTGAAATAGTGTGTTCAGTGCAAAGAATTGAGATTGGGCAACTGAAATTATTCTATTTTTGCATTCTTTGAAATGATTAAATTTACCTCTTTTTTTCTTTTTGTCTACAGCATTTGCAACTCCTCCTGCCTCAAGGTCAGCTTTCCATGAATGTTAAACCTGGATTAAAGCCTGGCTTTGAGCTGTCCTTAGGCTAGCTCTTTTTTTAAAGGGCCAGACAAGTGAGATGACACTGAGAGCAGTCTGTGAGCTGCTCCTTGGAAATGAATTAGAGCAGGGTGTTCCTAAAAGCAGCATCCCAGTGCATAGATATGTCTTTCCAGGAATGCTTTTGGTATTTCTTCTGTTTTTCATTGGTTGGGAAGGGAAGAAAGGAAATGAATTTGTGAAGCCCCTGTCAGCTCTTCCTCAGAGGAAAGCACAGGGGTCTGTGGAGGGAGAGGATCTGTGAGACTCCTTTCCCCTCAGTTACCAAAAGAAAAACTTTGGTATCTGTTTAGTGGTGGCAGCTGATAACTGCTGTTTAAGGGAGGTTGTTTTGAAGAAATGGAGGGCAGCTGGATGATTTTGCAGCCATGCTGCAAACTGCAGGTCAAGAGTGATGGCTGTGTGGTTAACCACTCCCTTCTCTCCTCCAGCTGCCTCTGGCACTGATGGGTGAACCCAAGAGCAGCATCTTGGAGTGAAGGCTAAGTCTGTGACTTTATAGATGGGACAAACCCCAGCAACATTGGACACAGAAAAGGGGTGTTTCAGACAAGCTCCTTTTCCCCTGGAGTATCCTTGTTTGCTTCTGGCAAGTGGGCAGGCCAGCAAGTAAAGCACCAGCTGTGTGTCAAGTGGCAGCAGCTGTGTATGAGTCTACTCCCAGGGGCTGTACCACTTAAGCAGAGTCAGGGTGACTCAAGTGTTGCTGAAACTGGTTTATTTCACTGTATTACACAGCAGGCCCACTTTCTCAGAAGAGTGATAGAGATGTCTCCTTTTCCAGATATTTGCTTGAATTATTTCTTTACAGTTAAGACCAGACATTGTATAGCATTACCTTACCTGGAGTATCATTTTCCGGGCCAATGTGGCCAGGAAATCTGCCTCAAATCTAATTTTGCTTGGATATGATATGCAATGACTTGGTTTTCTTTGGCAAACTGATATATCTGAGGGTGGATGAATGATTCTATTTGAGAAGAAGCCTGTTTTGTTGTAGAACACTAATATCTCTTTTAAGGAAAACACAAGCATACAACAGAGAGATGGAAGAGAGTAATTCTGCCTTCCTCTTTCTCCCATTGGTTAGAGATAGCTCTTCAGAGCAGAGCCTTTCATGAGCTTACATCTTTCCTCTCCTGTTTTATAACCTGATTCTAAAGTGTACAAGGAAAGGTTTTCTTCCCATCTTAGAGGCTGTTCTAGTTTGTATTAACCAATTAATGTCACTAAAGGCAAAAGCAAGAATAATTTCTTTTCTTATAGCAAAGCTTATGATGAGGATGTATCAGGCAGTGGGTCTTGCTTCTGTGAATGTGCAATATTTACCATGGTAGAATTTGGTCACTAGAATATGGAAATCTTAGTGTAGAATGGAAGAAGGTAGAAGGAGTATGAAGCATGCAGGAAGATTCTCTTCTGCCATACAGAAAGAGTGAGGGAATTTGAGTTGGTGAAACACACAAAAAGCATAGAACCAATATTTGGCAGTGCATTTTCGAGTGTTTTCTCCAAGTTTATCTATTGGAGAGCTTTGAAAATTAAAATGAATATTGTGATCATGATTTTTGTACTGTCTTGTTTTTCACATCTTCCATCATTGATTCAGACTTTTGATCTTAAATTTGTATGGACTTTTAGAAGATAATTCACAGGGTCTTGCCTCAATTGGAGGTTTTATATAGTTTTAAACACCATGTTGTTTTTTATATTCTCAAATAATTGGCATGCAAATGCACTTGCATACTGTATCAGAAGACCACAGTAAAGTCTGCAAAGTCAGTTTTGAAAATCAGGAAAATGTCCAGAAGTCAACTATGCATTAGAGTTGTCCTTTGCATATATATAATAAAATAATTTAAATTTACGAAAACATAGACGATCTTTTTCTGTCCTTCAATACACATGAAAGACAGTGCTCTTTTAGGACAGATCCATTTCACCTCAGTTTAGTTGCCTACAAATTAGGCATGTAGCTTAAGCCAGATGGCTAATTATCCTCTAAAGTCAAAAGAGAAATTGAAGGAGTGATGGGTGTATATTGCTCCTGCTCATCTCAGGAGACTGCCTTGGGATGGGATGAATCGCCCCTGGAGATGTCTGAATTTCTTCAGTGAGAACAGAGTCTACATGAATAAATTAGAGTGGGTCTCTTACACAGCTAAATTTAGGTGAAATTCATCCTTCCTTTAATGAGCAATGATTCCATGTTTTGGTGCCTCTGTGCTTGATAGGCACTACTAGTCTTTATTGCCATGTTGGGTAACATCCTATTCAAATCCAGGTTGGAAGACAGAATTATTAATTTTCTCTGACCTTTTCTATAGCATAAACAGTTTCTTATAACCACATTGGAATATGAGATACTATTGCATCCACTTCATAGGAAACCTTGATGTGGCATGTCCTTGGATTCTGAGTATCTGGCTTTGCAACTGACAATATTGTACCTTACAATGTTTGTGGTTGGGTTTTTTGGAGTTTTTTAAAGAAATCAAACTAAGGAAAAGCCAGCCATGACAGTCTGGTGATAATGCAGAGTCATATCTTAGTTGCCCACAACCTTTCAGAGGCTTTCTGCTTGGCAGGGAAGATCCTTTTGAAACTGATAGTAACCCTGAAACAGACCCTTGTGGTTTGGTTGGAGAAACATCCACACAAGCCAGGTTGCAGGTGCCCCTGAAAAGCTCAGCAATACTATCTCTTGTTCCTCAGTTTTATCCAGGTTTTATGTTAAGCAGCAGATGTGAGGGTAAAAAGTATTATTCTAGTGTGGAAAAGAGTTCAGTACTGATAAAGTTAGGAGCACTTTGATGCTGAACTTTCTGAGCTCTTATGGGGAAGTCCTGAAGCACAGAAGTGATGAGAATGACTCAGCTGTCACCTTGCAATTGCCTTGTATGTTTAGGGAGATTTATTGCCCTGGGACTGTGGTCAGCCTTGTGAGGGTCAAATTGAGTTAGATGGGAGTGATTTCCACAAAGAAATAGTTCTTTCTTTGAGAGTGTAAAATTGCAGCCACAACAGGACCCTCTATGCTTTCTGTAGGTTTTTTTTTTCAAATTCTGTATTCTCAGAAGTTACTTACTATGCAGAGACTGTTCTGAGTTTTTCCAGAAGCAGAACCTGGAAGGGGAGCATGCCACTTGAGCAGTTCTTTCAGCATAGAGACCATGGCAGATTTGGGCATCATTCTTTCTGGCTTAGGAAAGCTGAAACCACTTCAGTGATCACTTATGAATACAGGTAATAAGGGGATTAAACTGTATTTTTTTTCACCATGGGCAGTCTTTACCAATGTCAATGAGCACTGAGTTCTAACTTTGGGCCCATGTTTCAAATATCTGGGAAGAATACTAATAGTGAAGCTGAAAAACAGTAGCATCTTCCTCCAAGAGGTTTAAGTCTGGTCCTACATTTCTTAAAAAGACTTGTGTTGAGGAAAATATGGTGGAGAAACTTATCCTGGAAGTCCTTGGTAACTGCAGAGTTTTAACAGGATATAATGGGCAAACATTATGTTGGTGCCTGCAGAAGCACTGTTTGCTCAGTAAGAATTCATTTAAATGTGGAAAGTGAGCTTTCCACTGCAAACAATGCAAGATAAAATGGTGCTCATGATACCATTTATCCAGAATTCTTCCTCCTGGTGAAAGAAAATATCTCTGAACTCCTGACTGTATTAAATAGCAGTTTAAATATTCAGTTTTAACACTGCATATGGGTTCCCAAAATGATATTGCACTGAGTTACAGTGAAAAGCTCCTGTGAGAACTGCTGGGGTCAGGATTTTGCCTTAAGGAGGGATTGTAGAGCATATACTTAAAAATGACATTGAACATACTATTTTGCTTGTCTTTGTAAGCAAAGTTATGAGGGAGACCTTATAGACAATGAGAGGTTACTGAAATAACCCACAGTACTTTTCTTGCATTCATTCATTTCTGTATTAATTTTTCCATGCAAATTTTTTTTTCTAAATTTTAATTTTTTTAAGTGTTTCCCCAAATATCTGTAGTTACAACCTATAGATTTCAGTGGTCTTGATCAAAATATTTTGTGTGATGTTTCCACACTTACTGATGTTTTCAATTTTCTCTTAAAATTAAATTTTTTAACATTATGAACTTATTACTTGAGGAGGTACTGTGAATTACAGGTCTGAAGAACTATATAGGAAAAAGATGCCTACATTTCAATTCACTTATCATTATCTATAATCATACTTGATGAGATTGCAAAAATTTTTTTCCTTCAAAATATTTGAAAAATAATAAATATTTATTTATTGACCTGTATAAATTTCATAGAATCATAGAATTGGCTGGGTTGGAAGGGACCTCAGAGATCATCGAGTCCAACCCTTGAACCACCGTTGCGGTTGCTAGACCATGGCACTGAGTGCCACATCCAGTCTCTTTTTAAATATCTCCAGGGACGGAGAATCCACTACTTCCCTGGGCAGCCCATTCCAATGTCTGATCACTCTCTCTGTAAATAAATTCTTTCTAATATCCAACCTCAACTTCCCCTGGCACAACTTAAGACCATGCCCTCTTGTCTTGTTGAAAGTTGCCTGGGAAAAGAGACCAACCTCCACCTGGCTACACCCTCCTTTCAGGGAGTTGTAGAGAGTGATGAGGTCTCCCCTGAGCTGCCTCTTCTTTAGGCTGAACAGCCCCAGCTCCCTCAGCCTCTCCTCATAGGGTCTGTGCTCGAGTCCTTTCACCAGCCTGGATGCCCTCCTTTGGACCCGCTCCAGGACCTCGATATCCTTCCTAAACTGAGGGGCCCAGAACTGGACACAGTACTCGAGGTGTGGCCTCACCAGCACTGAGTACAGGGGCAGAATCCCTTCCCTGGACCTGCTGGCCACGCTGTTCCTGATCCAGGCCAGGATGTCATTGGCCTTCTTGGCCACCTGGGCACACTGCTGGCTCATGTTCAGCTTCCTGTCAATCCAGACTCCCAGGTCCCTTTCTGCCTGGCTGCTCTCCAGCCACTCTGTGCCCAGCCTGGAGCGCTGCATGGGGTTGTTGTGGCCAAAGTGCAGGACTTCATCAGGAAATGGACCAAGTCTTATTAGTGATACATAAAATTCTTTTTAAGTTTGCTACATCAGATAATTTCTTCAGAAATGAACACTGGAAATTAACTACTGGGAATATCCTGGCTCTTTAAAAGTGTTATTGTGCATATCTTTACAGGGGAAAACATTTACCTTCACAGAGTCCTTAGAAAGTCTCATTGCTGCTGGCCCAGCAGTTGTGAAATCCAGACTAAGTTTAATCTTTTTCCTTTATCCTTTTCATAATGACAGGAATCCTTAGCAAGGGCTACAAACATTTGTAATGTAAGGCTGTATAAACCTGGCTGCAGATTCCATCACAGAGGACATCAAAGGAATTGGTTTTGTATTCCTGAAGCTGCTTCTTTTCTTCTGTGTTCCTCTTCACCTGCAATAATCTCTGACTTCTTTTTGGAGTGAAGATGCTCTGAGTGAGGTTCCTACCACCTCCAGGATACAGTGTTAAGTGCCCCTACCTCTGGAATATGTAGTGAGGTTTACAGTTTGTAAAATGTGCTAGGAAGTTGTCACGATTTAACACTGGCCCGGCAATTAAACCGAATAACAGATGCTCTCTATTAATGTCTCTCTCCTCCTTGATAAAGAAAGGAGAGAGAATAAGGGAGAGAGACATGGGTTGGAAACTAAACTACACAACTGTAATGAACAGTAATGATAAATAGGAAAAATTACTAAATATATACAAATATACAGGAAAATGGAAACCACATTCGTCCCTCCTTTCCCCCAATAACTCTCACGTCACCACCGAGGCTGCAGGGCAGCCCTGGGAAAGTCCAGGCTGGACTCCTGGAGTCGGCAGCAGTCGGGAACTGGAGGCAGGAACACACAGATATGGGCTGGCACGGATCAGGACCACAGGCAGACGAACGGACGGGATCCTTCCAGGATGCCAGGTGAAGGAAGGGAAGAAGGGAAATCAGGAAATCCAGAAGTCTGGAAATCTGGAAATCCGGAAAAGATCTGGCTCGGCCCTCGTGATGCCTCAAATTTATACTGAGTGTGACGTATATGGGATGGAATACTCTGTTTGGTCAATTCTGGCATCTATCTTGTCTGTTCCTCCCCAAAGGAGGGCTCAGGTGGGACCTCTTTATCCTCCTGGACAGTAAAATGTTTTCCTCAGAGCTGAGCAGTGTCCTTGGCTCTGCACACCAGTCTCTAGGAGTAACTATAAGCATCAAGTGTTATCAATCCTAGAAGCACACACTGTCTAAGAAACTTGCTGTTAATTTCAGCAAGTGCAACTACTTACAAGAGACTTGGCTAAAAGCAAAAGTACAAGACAGAAAATCACCTTTATCCTTGCCCAAACCAGGACAGAAGTGTAGCCAGAACATGGTTAAAACAGCCTGGAAAGCTAAGGGCAGGACAAGTAATCTTTCAAATAGTGTATGTATAAAAATGAGTGGCCAAGACATTAATTTCACACTCTCAACAGATCTGGACAGAGTCTGTATGTAATTGCATATAATTTTTGAAGGGAAAACGGATAATTTTCAGCACCCAAATTCATACTTCTAAAGGGCATAATCCCAGTTGATTGGGTTGTCACAGCTGATTTGTATTGTCACTGATTTGCATGCCTGGAAGACTTGGGTAATTATCACAGAAAATTGACTGAAACAATAAGCATTGTTATCTTTTTGTGTAAAGAGACAGAACTCTTTTTCCTATGCAACTATTTTTTTCCATGGTCTGCTACTTAACTATTTCATGCAAACTGATAATCATGCGTTCTGTATATATTAATTCTGCTGGTTTAGTTTTATATCATATATGATATATATATGATATATATCATATATCACTTACATAATTTATATCATTTTATATAATGATATATATATTATTATATATGATATTTTATATCATATATATAATTTTAAAAATTATTTGAATTCATAGTATTTTAAAATCTCTTCTGCCAAATTGCAGTACAGATTTTTGGAATAATAAACATAGGTATTATGTTGAATCGTAGCTGTTAAATAAAATAAAAGGAAATAAAATAAGGAAGATGGATATTCTATCAAGAGGCCAGTATTAGCTGCTTTGGAGTAGTTAAGGGTGGAAAATCAGGCAGTACCTTGCCTAAGGGTCAGCTGTCTTGAAGGATGTTACTGTTCTCTGCTTTCTGAAAAAATAAAAATGCAAAGAATATCATGGTCATTTAAAGCATGCATGGAATGTAAACATCTGTTACATTAGCAAGGAGATCTGCATAAACATCAGGATGTGTATGCAGAAGTTAGTTAAAAACTATCAGCCTCAAAAACAGGAGCTGAATTTATCTGGGCTTGTATAAACCAGTCTGAGAAGTTTCTTACAAACACATGGGAAAGAGACATGAAATGGTTGACCCAGTCATAGTCACCATTAGAAAAGTTTGTCAAAACAACGGCAATTTGGTATGTATCCAGTCTGCATTTCTAAGAGGCTTTCATAGAATCATAGAATTAGCCGGGTTGGAAGGGACCTCAGAGATCATCTAGTCCAACCCTTGACCCACCGGAGCAGTTGCTAGACCATGGCACTGAGTGCCACATCCAGTCTTTTTTTAAATGTCTCCAGGGACGGAGAATCTACCACCTCACCAGGCAGTCCATTCCATAGCCTAATCACCCTCTCCATGAAGAAATTCTTTCTAATATCTAACCTAAACCTCCCCTGGCACAACTTAAGACTGTGTCCTCTTGTCTTGTTGAAGGTCGTCTGTGAAAAGAGTCCAGTTCCCACCTCGCTACACCCTCCTTTCAGGTAGTTGTAGACAGCAATGAGGTCTCCCCTGAGCCTCCTCTTCTCCAGGCTGAACAGCCCCAGCTCCCTCAGCCTCTCCTCATAGGGCCTGTGCTCGAGTCCCTTCACCAGCCTGGTTGCCCTCCTTTGGACCTGTTCCAGGACCTCTACATCCTTCTTAAACTGAGGGGCCCAGAACTGGACACAGTACTCGAGGTGTGGCCTAACCAGCGCTGAGTACAGGGGAAGAATCACCTCCCTGGACCTGCTGGTGACGCTGTTTTTGATCCAGGCCAGGATGCCATTGGCCTTCTTGGCCACCTGGGCACACTGCTGGCTCATGTTCAGTTTCTTGTCGATGCAGACTCCCAGGTCCCTTTCTGCCTGGCTGCTCTCAGCCACTCTGTCCCCAGCCTGTAGCGCTGCATGGGGTTGTTGTGGCCAAAGGACTTGGCCTTTGCAGCTGTGAATGATGGGAGCTAATGCTACTGAGAAGGATAGAAACTGAAACTTTTGAGAGATGTGCTTACTGAAATCCTTGTGGATGTCCTTGGCAGAAAGGAGTATAATGTTTGGATGGGGTGTTTTTTTTTTTTTTTTTTTTTTAATCTGACTCTGTTGTCAAGAATCAATAAGTGCAGAATTACACGTCAGTGATCACTAGGTGCAAAGATAAAAATTTCAGAAGAGACTAGTTATTGAAGTAGTGGTGGGTCATCACATCAGAAGATAAATGGTTATGCTAGAGACAGTGTTGAAGGAAAAAAATCTTGTTGTCAGAAATATATAATCCTAAGAAATTTTGAAAGCATCAGGGTTATTTGGGTTTATTTTGGAAATAACTGAGATTACAATCCTTGAAGTCAAGACAGTAGGTCATTTTAATAAAAGACAATTTCCTACAGCAGATCGGTGGGATGTTTTCTGTTTGAAGCTGACAACAAGGAAAGAACACTTGATATTTTGATGTTGTCAATAATTCTTAGATTGAGTATGTGGGTGGTTGGGATTTTTTCTTAAATTTGCTTTTGGTCATAAAATAATTGTTATTCTGTAGAAAGAATCCAACATGCATAATTATTTTAAGTCATGGATAAAGCTTTACCTTTGACTCAAGGTTGCTATGACAGGCTACCAAGACAAGCTCTAGAAAATAAGTAGTGTAGGCCTTTAGCTTCTTTTATATTCTATTCATATGTTAGCATTTGCCTTCTGCAATCCAGTATCTCCAACCCTCAGAACAGGCATAAACATTCACCAATGCCTATCACTGAGATACTTGCCTTTTTAAAAAATGTAGTATTTAACTGCCAGCCTGAAATGTGCACAGGTTTATTGTGTTTGTTGTGATGATAATTATGGGGTATAGGAAAATGTTGGCCATTCTCAGAGGGAATACAGATTTATATTCTGAAGAAGGGAGTTCATTGTTGTTGGGAGAGATATACTGGTAGGTGGAATACTGATGAAAATATTTCTGCATTACTCTGCTCTGATGAGTAAACATGCAAGTAAACAATTTTGTATATGGATTATCTGTCTTTTTAAAAATTTTGTATACAAAAACCAGCTTACGTAGCCCCACTGTTATTAAATTATTAAGTGATTTTAGTAGCATGTTTCTTTGAAGAATCTTTGTATTCCTGAAGCTCTCCCATGGAGTGATATCCTTCTTTCTTGAAGTTTCTTATGCACATGTTCTGCCCTGACACCCCTGTAGGAAAACTGTCACTTGGATTTTTTTTTTTCCCTCACAGTTCTTTTCTGTAACATGTCCTTCCCTCTCTCCAGTTTGCTCTTTTCTAAGTTACTTTTGTCAGTTATGTCACTCCCTCCTCTTGTTATAATGATTTTAAAACAGTCATCACATACACTTTGGATTCTCACATGTTTTAGAATTCAGAGAATAATCCAATATGCTCTTCTGTCTGAACTTGTTTGGCTTAAGAACTATCTGCCTCTTGGTTACTATCTGTTGCTGACCACCAGAGCTGGCATTATAGCAGATGATTTGGGCTTTTCAGTCAAACTGCACCGAATTAAATACTGTGATTTAATCTTCTATGGATGCTCAAATGTAATTCTGAATGACTAAAAAGCCTGAAAATGCTTTGAAAAACTGTACTACAATAGTGATTTGGTTTTGCTTTTCAGCTTGCCTTGTAATCCTGTCCTGAACTTTTGGCTTAAAGTTTTCTGTCTTAATGCAAATGACCATAATTACAGTTGGGTAAAGGGCATCTCTTTCACTTCTGTTTTTCAAAATTCCTTCAAAGCCATGGAATATTGGATACTTATGTTATTATTCATTTTAACGCTTTCAAGACTTCATTTGCTATTTAACTTTGGTAAGAAAAAGCTGTCAGCATGAACCTACTCAAATGCAGTCACCTCTCCTTCATATGGATTAATTCAGACAATATATATTGCATTTCAAGACACATATTTCATTAGCACTACTGCCTGTCCATTTAGGGGATTAACATTTATGCAAAGTGTCTGAACTATGGCATTCTAATGCAGAGAATTAGAATGCCATAGCTAATACAGAGAGGTATCATTTACACTGCAGTGTCCACTTTGAGTAACAAATTGCTTGACTGTGGCTATTGCTGCTCTCCCACCTATTGCTCACATACTCAGCAACTACACCAGAGGTTTCTTTCTGTATCAGTTTTATTGCATTCTTTGTTCATAAATGTTTTATTTAGATCTCAAATCATGGTGATAGTTCCAAAAATAACTGATCAAGCAGGTGCTCTTTAGTATGGTACACCATTTTAACAAGTAATAGGTTTGAAACTTGGTGAAGGACTAGGAAGAAAATCTTGTATAATTTTGGTTGCTTCTGCTTTTTGATACCCAGCTTCAGAGATTATTCAGCCTGATGTGTTCATTTGTGCTCAGACCATGCAAGAGGTTATAGGGAGGGCTTCCTGAGGGGGCAGCTGCCTGTGGTCACTTCAAGTATTGGCAGAGAAAGTGAGTGCCTGATGCTCAACTTCAGAAGAAAAGTGGGGTAAGAACTGCTGCCTCCATTAAATGTCTAGTGGGTTTTTAGAGGGACTCTCAGAAGTAGGTCTGTCAGGTATGGTTTATACTCCTTCCTTCCCTTCTTCATATCCCCCTCCTTCCTTCTTTCCCTTTTCTCAGGGACATGTAATTCAAGAGCTGGTGCATGGCACCAATGGAGATGGTGCTGGATTTCCAAAGCTAAATGGATTGCTGCCATTATATAATAGCATTGCATAGCAACTTTCTTAAATCAGGGAGATTATTGATTACTTTCCTGAAGGGGCTAATTGAATCTCATAACAGAGCAAACAAATTTTTGAAATGCTGCCTTAAGGACTGCATTATCTAAAAGATACATTGGATGGATGGATAGACAAATCAACATTTTTATCAATAGCTCAAAGGAAACAAAAATGTCCTTAAATACTTTTTGTTAAAATATCGTGATTTTGTGTTTCTGTGCAAAAAAGGGGTACAATAGGTAAACAAAAATAAATGTAACCTTCAGTGTCCTTAACTGTGATTTTCTTAATCTGTTCTTCAGAAGTACCTTGTGCTTACTAACATTTGCAGAAGGCTGGTGTAATATCAGGACTCCTGTTTTAACAATTGCACTCTACACCTGTGCTTAAGGATAAGAATATTTCTGAATTACCTCCTGGAGGTGTCCAGGAAAAAAAAAATGATGTCTAATTTGAAAATGACAACCACCTAAATTCCTGATGGAATTTTGGGCAGCAGGTGCATCAATCAAGTAAAAAGCCCTGTTTTAGAAATGCCAAGCTGATCACTGAATTGTCACTGAGTAGATTTTTTTTGTTTTGTTTGGTTTGGTTTTTTTGGCTTTTCAAGATCCTACCATTTTCTTTCTTTCCTTTGTGCTCCTTATTCTTGCCACACTCACAAAGCTGATTTTGGCAATAAGCCTGGGGGGCCACTGTTGTTTAGCCTGGCCCTGCCCCAGGAGCAGCATGGTCCCCTCAGCTTGAGGGATGCTGCAGGTTGAACCTTCAAGCCTGGCTTACTGGCTAATCAGGGACAGTTTTATCAGTAGTTTAAAGATAACTTGGCATGCCCACTATTACTGACTTTGGCTTGTTACATTGAGCAATAAGAGTTTTTTGTTTGGGGACCACTTTGTTTAAAGATTTGGTGACTAATTCTTGTAGGCTATGGTAAAATGTTATAGGCATATTTGCAAAGGGATGTGTGGGGCTTTTTCTCTTACTGTATTATGTCTCATTTAAGGTACATTAAGAGACATTGACATTTGCAGACTTTTGTGTTCTGTATTTACTTTCTATAAGATTTTGCTACCTTGTCTAGTCATAAACAGTTTGGAAGCAACTACAAATTTTGGCAACCTGAAATGAAAGTAAAACTGTTTCAAAGGTAACTTCTCAATGTCTGAGTGTTGTCCTTTCTCATGGCTATGGAGTCTTAAATCAAGGCTTATCTGGGCTCCTTCACCATGAGTGCACAGGGAAGATTTCAGGTACATGACTGGTGTCTTATTTTAAGCTTTAAGCTACTTCTTCATAGAAAGAATAATACCAAATAAATTAGTGGTACAGAACACAGCCTCCATTTGATTTAGTGGCTCTGTTACTGTTGTGATTCATGGTTAATTCATACCAAAGAAATTAGGTTATACATTACTATTAGGAGATTAACATTTCATGAATTTAATAAATGTTCTCATGGCTACTTCGAAATCTAATTCCCAGGCCTAAAATGTCACCAGTGTCTGCTTGTTTTAGGTAACCCAATTTATTTCAGTTGAGTAGTACTGGGTGAATAAGTTAGCTGGGATTTGTTTTGAGTAGAGTCACTGCCCTTTTCTTTCACCCTTTCCTTCCTTTCCATGCATCCAAGATGCTGTACTGTTAGAATGATGCAGGGAAAAACCTGTCAGCTGACCTCATGTAGGAGAGAATGGTATACTAGTTTACATCATCAGGAATGGAAATGTCAGGTTTTTAAAAATAAGTTTACTCCATATACATGGAAAAGTGAACTTATAGTATCATGTATAGCCAGTGGTCATATTCTAATAACTTAAGTAGGTGATCAATGTACTGATCTCCCTACCATAATATGATTTTCTTAAAGGCCCTCAGCAGTGTTCACTGCAGATTTAGAATGGGTTATATTAGATTTTATTCAATTGTGGTAAATATAAATATATTGGTTTTTCTCTAATTCATATTCAAATTTACTCACGTTATGGATAAAACAATGATGTCTTTCTGCATTTGGGGATGAAGCTGGTTCTTCTTTCTGCACCAGCCTCAGAGGGATTCTGCAATCTGTGTTCAATGTGAACAAGATTCACCAAAACCCTTATAGAAATAGCACATAGAAATTTTATGGACTGCCTCATGCCAAAGTTCTGCTCCTGGCTGGCAACATTTTGGTCTTGGCCTCTCACAGCAGCTGAAGCCATAGCCAGATTGTAATCAGAAATGGAGATTTTCTTCTCTTGGGAGCCTCGTATGCCTGTTCTTGGGATGCCCAATGTTCCCACAGGGACACAGTGCTAGAGTCAATTATGGAATTTTAATTAAGAGGGAAACCCTTACTTTTCTCTTGAAATAAATGGCTTGAGTACCAAACATCAGGAAATAGCCAACTAAACTTTAAAGGGAACCAAAAGCCCTGAAGAAAACTGGCCGTGTTTAAACTGTTCATCACGGTCAGATTTAAAGGCCCAGCCAAGTCCCAGTATGTTGACCATTTAAAGCTATTAGCCCTGGGTGATGGTGCCAAGTCACAGTCAAGCTCTTTCATTGTGCTGTGTCTGAGGAGAGCAGGTCAGTGGCTTCCAGCTTTTCCCTTATTGCAGTGTTTTGGAGCTTTTGGTTGTCCCTCTGTGTCACTCCACTCATCTCCCTTCCCCAGCTGCACTGAGGGGCTTGGGAGGAAAGGCAGGGTCAGTCCCTAAACCCACCTAACACCGACTGGGAGATCATCAATCTGTGTATGTTGCTTTCTGGGCTGTATTTACAAAAATACTCTTGCATTATTAAAAAAAGAGAGCACGCTTTCTCCTCATGAAAGGAAGAGCTTTCTGTGACAGACTCCACAGAGACTTTTCATCCTCTAAGCTGGTGTACAATTCCCTTACCTGCAGTTTTCCATGGTAGCTGTATCCTATTTCAGGAATCCCTTTCAAGTGGATTTCCATATGTAAATGATCTTTTATCTGCTACCTCTTCCACTTAAAAAATCTGTTCTATGAACCATCTCTGCTGAGATATCAGAAGACATATTTATTGTTAATGGGCAGTTGGGTATTACTTATTGTTACTGATTTACTTTTAAATTACTTTGAGATGAGGAACAAAAAACCCTGTGTATGTAGCTCACTTCCTTAATTGTATATTATTGCTGTTATCCTCATGTCTATATCCTTCATATCTGCAGTTTGCCTAAAATTGCCAGGTTGTTTTTGTTTTGAAACAGAATTGTCTGAGGCAAAGGAATTGCTTTCCTCTATCATTCAACAGCAAGTACAGTTGTCCTCTGATCTTTCTTAGGGCAATGGAAAGATTTTTATGGAAAAGATTAGATTCATATTCATACTGAGCTTTGTTTACAAAATTTTGGACTGATCTGTCAAGATGATATTTCAGGTGACATATTTCTTGACCTACAGTTCTGTTGAGAACGAAAACTCAGGTTCCAAAATAGGAATGTTCCTATTAAGCTGTCACAGGTTTTCATGTTTACTTTTAGTGCTTTTCATGAACTAGATATTTGATTGATTACTTAATGCTGCGGTTGTCTAAAAAAAAAAAAAACCAAACCAAAACAACTACATTTTTATAGATTAGTAGAAAAAAGTCACTTGAAAACATTTTTATGCGTAATAATGGCAATCCTGAATTGCTTCAAAGGTAATTTAGAAAATTTAAAAATCTGTAAGTTTTCAGTCTTTTTGATTAGTAGCATCACACAAATATTAACAATGCTCATGGTTTTTTTGTTCTTTTTATTTTTTCCCCCCATAACTGAGCTGATGGCATAATCTGAACAGGATTTGACCATGGTGCATTCCTGTGAGCTGAGCTGTTTGTTTAAAGACCTTAATGGGATAAACAAGGGTATAAAATCAAAGGCTAGAAGTGAGCAAAGTCTGTGGGAAAACAAACACTCTTATCTTCCTAAAATCCTCATCTGGGCCATCTTGGAGAGGAGAAGCAAAAATACTTGCAGGTAATCACAGCTTGTGACCAATCTTAGGGTCTTCCATCTTTTCCACCACCATGAGTGCTCTGCTCCCTGATGCTGCCCCTACCACTTACCATGCAATGAGCCAAAATATTACAAAAGCTCATTCATTCATGAATTTCTGATTATCTTAAACATAAATTGTCAGCTTAATTTTGTGCTTATCACTTGTATTTCAGCTTCAGTTTTAGGCTCTCAGTGCATTTACATTCATGTGTGCCTCAGTGAGTTCATAGCCTCATAAACCTTGATGTTTGGACTCTATATAGAATATCTAGAAGCCATAGAACTGTAGGGTATAAACTTCTGCTTACCAAAGAGCAGCCTTTACAGAAGGAAGCTTAAGTGGCCTGAGATTTCAGTTCAGATAACAGATAACCCAGCTTTCCTGCTGAGTGCTCTTTAAATCACTCTGGCTTCAGCTGGGCTTTCAGTGAAATTGATTGTTACTTTCTAGAATTTAGACAGATTGTTTCTTAACTCTTGATTGATCTTTGTTGATTTAACTCTTTCTGTAATTGACTCAATTCTTTGCTGATATGTGACCCTTGATTTGATTTTACACTTGACAGCAGCATCAGTTTATTCTTAATTTAAATTCAAGTTATTATTAATTAATCTGTAGTATCATTTTCCTATTTTGTCTTGATTTTTTTGGAGGTAATTTGGCTTCATTGACTTCAATAACATTCATGCAAAGGAATAAAATCAGATTTCTTTCGGTGAGTAATATGGATCTTAAATCATTTAAGACCAGCTCTGCTTTTGTTAGTCCTTGATTCATGGGCAAAGCCACAGCATAATGTCATTGCTAGGTTTATATTGGTTTTAAATTTGATAATTTGGCAGTATGTAGAAAGATACAGGCATATTGTTTCAGCTGAGCTAGAGTGTATGGGGGGGAATACAAACACTATATGAGTAATGTGGTCATACAATAGATTTGTACAGGCCACACCTGGCACCTAGTGAAGACATTTCTTTTATTCTTGAATTCTTTCCTCTATTTTAAGCTAGTTTTGGTCTTACTAACAGATTCCCATCCATCCTTTTTATGTACTAAGTATGAGTATCAGAGTAGCAGTTGCATCCCAGTGGTATGAACATGTACAAATTCATGTATGTTCATATTTGCCTTTCAAAATGTATATATAAATGTATTTTTTCCTTTGAATGGGACATTTGGGGTTCAATAACTGGCTTCTGTATCAAAAACAGTTTGGAAGAGTAGAAAGATGCCACTGAGTAGGCTGACAAAGAGGAGCTCATTTTTATTGTGTTTGGCAGTAGATGAACTAAATAAATATTGTTCCTCAATTTTGTTCCAACTTCTGATAAGGAGACCAAAGAGCTGAGAAACAGTTGTTGGGGAAGGGCCAGACTTGCACTGTGTTGGGAGCAGAGCTTTCGGTAGGGAAAAGCTGAACAAGCTGAAAGGAGATTTCAGCTCTCTGCCAGTACTGGTTTTGGACTAACTTAAAGCTGGACTCCACAGAGGAGTGGAGTGAATTAATACTTCATTATTAAATTTCTTAGTGCTCTTATCCTTCCTGGCCCCAGAAAGGCCTCTTTTGTCCAAATCAAATTGCAGCTATGGACAGACTAATGGTCTGGAAGGAAGGGGCTTGATTAATTTTGTGCTTTTGTTTTGAAGAGGCTTTTCCTGGTGAAAGGGAAGGTACAACACAATGACCCTAGCTTTTCCTTACTCATCTCTTGGTGTTAATTACAATTTTAGGTAGATAAAAAGGGCACGAAAAAGTTCTCAGGCCCTTTTTTCTGTATATGTCAGGAAAAAACCAGCTCCATGAAGCAGTTCAAGCAGCTTAGTGGTGTAGGTTAATAGAGAAGACTTAGACTGCTCTTGCAGTGTCTGTTCTTTGTTTCTATGTAAGTACATTTTTAATTTCAGCTACAGCTTTGAGTAAATTCTTTTCCAGTATTAAATACCTCTTTTGCATTTAAATGTTTTTGATATTTTTTTAATTCTTCCTCCATCACTAGTAGTGATACATTTTCATGACTCTTTTGGTCTGTCATTCCACTCCATTGGCACAATGTTAAGATGCTTATTCAAAAGTGAGAAGCAACTTGCACACCCTGCTGATTTTAATCAAAACATGTTTAGTCTATTCCAGGAGAGGTGATGCCTGGCTTCTTCTAGAAAATAGTCCTTTTCTTTTTGTAATCCATTCAGAGGTATTGTTTAAAGTTAGGGATTGTTGTGTACTTTTTGGAAAGAAAATCTTTGTTTCCAAAGTAGGTTTAAGGTTACATAATATTTAAAGATACATTTAATCTTCAAGCTGGAAAGGGTTTTTGTCCTTTTGACCACAAATCTTGAAATCTGCCGAAAGTCTGGTGCAGAAGCTGGAACGGGAAAACCAAAATCTTTAAAAAAACTTAATTACTTTCCTGGACCATATTTAATACTACAGCTTATTTTGTCTCGGATTTAGCAGGTTGGAAAGCCTTTTCATTAAGAAACCCCAGGAGACCGAATTCTTTCTAAAACTGCAGAACCATGGAAGAAACATTTTTTCTGTATCTCTGATTGATCTGCAGTGCTGTTCAGTTATTGTATGCCTCTGCTAAATGTGCACAGTTCAAGGCAGGGTTGCTCTCTGATAAGAGAGAAATCCATGCACTGTGGATGTGTGAATATTTATGTCTGCAGTTTCTTTAGGCATGCTGAAGAATGACTGTGGTTCAGAAAACCCATGACGTCTGCAATACCTGTTTTGTTTTGGGTTTTTTTTTGTTTTTTTGCAATAGGGCATGTTCATAAATGTGCTAATTTCCAACATTCTAACTTCTGCCAGTGTTCTTTGGCAGCTTCCTACTCTCCATTCTTAAAAAATCAGCTGTGTTAATTTTTTATTTTCTGCTTCTTTAGTATTTTCTGTACTGTAGGTAATACTTGCAACATTACCTGCTCTGTCTTCTTTCAGTTGGTATTTAAGCTGTGGATTTCAAGTGACTGCAAGTCAGTCATCTCTTAGTTTCTTCCCATACAGCCAAGTCAGCATCTTTGTTTTAATCTAGTTTGAAATAGACCAGATGATAGTTGTTAGGACTGAGAAACCATGGGAGTCCTGGAAGAGTTTTTGCTCTTGTTCTGCCACCTCATATCTATTTTATATATATATATATATATATATATTTCTTGTGCAATATTTTGGCTGCTGCTTGCATCTTTCTCCAACAGATGTTCACAATGTGCTGGAGATAGTGTTGAAATATTTTCTATATGGTTTTTACATGCAAAGGCTGCTTATGCCATGTTGCAATATCTGCAGACTGCTTGGGCACCCTGTTTCACAGGAGGCTTCTGGATGCCCCAGGTCTGCAGGCTCCTATGGACCTCACCTCTCTCTGGAAGATCTCTCCTGCCTATTTTCAGTCCCCCTGGTTCTGGGATCAGCCAGCCTCACTTTTGATTTGCTCAGGGTGGGGGCTCAGCAGAACACTTTCTAATCTGGGCAATGAGCTGAAACAGAGGTGCAAAGCTGTGTGCCTGGGGTTGAGCAGCTCATCCTCTGCCTCACTGGGCAGAAGCCCAGACATACCAAATCACAGCCAGCATCTCTGCATAAGTAATGGATCAGCCCCTTAGTCACTATTTCCCCAGCCTCCTCTCAGTGTTCCCTAATGGATCCATCATGATGTTTTAAATTGTATAATTAACTTATCCACCGAGCCTGAGCTCAGGCTCCTGCAGCTGTTAGCATTGGGTGTTCTTCAGATGTGATGCAACTTTAAATGATGTCTGATTAGTTTCAGCTTTCAGTAGCAGTTACATTGAGCAGCCCTTGTCAGACCTTTGACAACCTACTGGTGTCCATTAGCATACTATCTAGCTGCTTATCAGTCATATTCTCAAGTTCCCTATTGCTTCTCTGGCACAGCTGGTATAATTAGATGTATTTTTCAGTCACACATTAACTCTGTATGACTAAGCAAAAATGGCTTAAATCTTCAAGAAAGAGATGCTTTTTTCAGAATTTCTTATAAAGGACCTTGCATGGTCATTGATTCATTCAGTTAATTAACTGAATTCAATAGTTAATTTCTTATCAACAAAGATAAAATGTTACTATATTTTTGTGGAGCTATGAACATTTTACTGCTGTAGAACAACTCCAAAGAAATATGAACTTGCCTTTTCCTGTCTGCTGTTTTGAGATGAGTGTAGGAGAAAAGCAGTTTTGCTTATCCTATAACAAGAATTGTACCAAAAGCTCTGCTTGTAGCAATCCACTTAAAAGGAAAAGTACTGCTTAACAGAAACACATTTTTGAACTATTTTTCAGCTCATATATATATATATATATATATACACATGCTGGAAGCTGTGTGTAATGTATATATATCATATTGATCCTTGAAAAAAATTGTCATCAGCAGGGGTTATTTTTCTTCTATGTCATGAATACAGGGAACAATGGGTACCTGAGGTCTTTTGCTGGAGAGATGTCTGATCTTGTGGTATAAACTGTTCTGATCTCAGTGCAGGTTAGTCCCTTGTGCTGGATGGGGTTCTCTTTGCTATTCCTAAACAGCAATTAATAGGGAAGGGCAGGCAGCTTCTGGGATGGGTGTTGGAGGTCTCAGCATCATCATCTCTTTGCAACTGTCCTGAGAAGGATGTTTTCAACTTCTCATAGGAGAAGGATGAGTCATTCCCCCTTGTTCTCATAATACATTATGCTTTATTCATTCAGATTGCTTTGATATACTTTGGACTTTTTATAAGTTGTTCTTTTTGTATCCTGAACTTGTCTTTCCTCCTAAACTTTTCAAAGATGAAGAGCGTGTACTAGTACATCAAACTCATTTCTGTGTTATCTTGGTTTTCTGGTTAAAAGAAAGGTTCTAGCTCAACTCTTTTTGTCTAGCTTTCAAAATACAGTTAGGAATGGACTCAACTGAGCTACAAGTTAAAGCAGCATAAATGCTCTGTGACACACAGAACCTACAGTAATGCAGAAAACTCAGGGAGCTTTAGAAGTATATGGACTTCTGAGTACTTGAAAATTTCAGTTTGACTACAATAAAAAGGGAATGTGCAAGCTATTAAAAATGCAGAAAGAATACATTAAATTAGAAAAGGCAGTGAACTGTAGTTAATTAAGAATAGCACGGATACACTGAGTATATGATAAATCCAATTTTGGAAAACATTTTTTATCGTGTAGTAATGAAACTGTTGGCCTTAAGACCTCTTGTGCAAATGAGACCATTCACTGCATTATATTGCCTGCACAAAATTCTGTTGCCAGGACACAGTGCTGCCAGAACTTCAACTTATTTCCTTCAGAATTGATATTTTTAATATTTAAGACCATGATCCTGTCATAAGACACATTCAAATGGCTCCGGAACCTGTGCAGAGTGCTAAGGTCACTACTGGATCCCTAATGTTTTTTCTGTACATACTGGAGAACCAAAGGGAGCTCTGCTTCTTTCTCCATTATAATGAAATGTCACGGAGTCACAGAATTTTCACGGTTGGAAGAGACCTCAAAACTCATCCAGTTCCAACCCCCCTGCATGTGCAGGGACACCCCCATTAGACCAGGTTTCTCCAAGCCCCATCCAACCTGTCCATGGCTATCAATGTTTCAGTTGTGATTTTCATGTGGCTGTGCTCAAGGATGTAAACAAAGGATACAGTTAGTTGCTTAGATTTTAAAGAACATGTTTACAAAATATTAGTAAACATTTATCCAAAATACTTTTGCCTTTTCTGAAGTGATGATACTGGTAGGTCCGAGGAATAAAAAAATAACAGGAAAGGAAGATAAAGAAGTTAGGACACAGGTGTTTGGATTCTTATTTGTAGACAAGAATTTATTCATAGAATATGTAAAAAATTATTTAGGGGAAAATGAAATAGTAAAAAAAAATTATTGGAAAACTTGGACGAAAACATTTTTTTTTTTAATCTTAATGCTCTGTCTTTTTGTCTGGCCTGATATGGCTGCTTAGCAAATCTATAACTCAAATCCTTGTGTTTAGCTCCCAGGATGACCGGTTCCCACATTAAATCTCTCCCATTATGAAAAATAATACTGAATTTTTTTTTTCTTTTCATTTGCATGCCTGGATAGTGAGTCTTTTTGAGATTTGTGGTGGGAGGCATGAAGATACTGGTACAAACTGCCAAACACTTCTGAGCAAGCTGTACTTTAGGAGCCAATAACTGACCCCTCAAGGCTCCTTGATGTTCAAAAATGGAAAGACAGATGTGTGAAAAGTTCAGAGTCCGATACGTGTGTTTCAGGCTGCTGGAGAAAGGTGTCAGTATTTGGTATTACGTGTTTATTTTAGTGTAACCAAAGATGTTTGCATGGGGCATTGATAGCCTAAAAACCACTGTGACAGGACAAACCTGAAAGGAAACTTTATTCCTATTGGGTTGGAGAATTTATTCAGCTGACCTTTGGAGGTGATCCCACTGTCTGAGCTGCCTTCTAGGGGCAATCCTGGATGCCAGCCCTGCACATCACAGATACTGTAGTTAAGTGCAGTCAGCTGAGCTGACTCCTGCATCTAACTGGCAGTGGTTTAGGCAGTGTTCTTTGCAGGGCTGACTTTCCCAGCCTGGGCTGCATTCTTCAGTGGAGTGACACCACCCTTGTGTGAGACAAATTGTACCCATTAAAAGTTCAGTGTTGCTGCTGGGTTGGACTTGTGACCTTCAGCTGTCTGGCAAAATGGGTGCACCATTCGTCTGTAGCTATTGCTTGGTTTTCTTGTTTTTCTTTAGGAATTTCTTTTTGAGCTAATAGAGGCTCCATTTATCCAGGATATGGCTTCATGCTGTGGTGTCTGGCTTTTGCAGGAAAAATTGTGTTTTTGTTTTTTTTTTTTTTAATTCACAAGAGAAGAACTACTTTGCAAAAATGTGTCATAAGGCAGCTTTGTAAAACTGCAATACAATACTTGAAAGGAAGGAACAAACATGATGTGGTGACATTTTAATAAATCATGTAACTCATATTAGTCTTTTCATTATGCTCAGATATTTTCTGAGAACCCATGGAAAACATTTGCCTCTGTGTTCATAACTAGCTAATGCATATTCAGGGATATTTTTATTGAATTTAAAACCAGGGGTATAAGAAACCATTCTGTATTTTCCATGCACAAAATAGTCATACATATAGTGAAAATGTTTGCCTTCTGGGCAGAGAAGCCAAGCAGTAATAACGCTTCTGCAAGTCACAAAAATAAAATTAGCTTGAAGGGCCCTGAATACACATTTCTTTTCTTATTTTTGTTTCAGCTCCCAGTCTCCTGGTTTTGCAATAGCAGAGTCTATGTTGTTGGATAGGCACAAGATGAATGCTAACAATGATCTTCGAGTACTTTTTCACAGAATCATGAATTGCAGTAAGTGCTGTCACTAGTTTTACAAAAGTTTTATTGCCTTCATGGACTGTGGCTCAAGTAAGATCTGGTGAGACCACACCATATCAGCCATGTCTCTTGGTGCTTAGAGCAGGCTCACCTCTGCTTTTTAAATGGTTTTAAAAGCATATTTATCAAGTGTTGTCCACAAATTCATTTCTCTCTTTGCTGGCTCAGGTCAAATATTTTCCACTAGTTGTTAATTTGAGCCTGTGTGTTAAACTGGAGGGATTCCTTTGGGAATGTTTTCTGGAGCGGATTCAGTAGCACTTTAGCTGGGCTGAGTTAAACTGTGAAATCACAGGCTAATCTGAATGTCAGAAGACTTTGAATTTATTTTGTTCTCTTGCAGTAAGCTTGTTGATTTAGTTTTATTTTAAAATATGTGCATCTGAAGCTCTGGGTTTATGTACAAAAATTTGAAAAGGATTAGGACTGCAGCTTGGATACCATAGTGATAAGGATGGTGTGACTGTGTGCAGGGACAGATCCATCCACCCACACTAAGATGTGCTCATTTTTCCTTTAGAACTCAGTTTTGCAGAGAAGGCTTGGGAAGGATTTTGCAAGACTGGCAAGGCAGTGGTTTCCTCTGTGGCTCTGGAACATAAAGGTAGCAGAGAGGATGAGGATTTGCCAAAAGCACACCCTGTCCTACCCCAAGTTCAAGTAAGAGAACTCTGCTGGGTCATCAGCTGTGCATGATTGACCATGGCAAGAAGCAGCCCACACAGTGCTGGGAGCTGGACTGGAACATCTCACTCTGCTGAGAGCCTCTGGCAGTTTATCTCACTCCTGAGGCCACAGAAGGTGTTGGTGTGGCATCACACAGCTGCAGAAATCAGTGCACATGAAGGACTTAGAGGACAGTAGTGTCTCCTACTTCTACCCTCCTTTTGCTTTCCTGGTTGAGAATTGCTCGAAGAGGTTTCATTCAGGCTTTAAGCCACATATCTTGGGCTTATGACAGAAGGAAGGCTTTGGAAGCAGGAGAGGAATTGTCCTGTGAGACACCAACTGGACTCCTCAAAGTTTGATTTTACATCACAAGGATTGGAAATTTTTTTGTTTTTCAAAATTTAAGGCTCTGCCTTTTATCCCCTACTAATCATGTCATATCAGACTGCCTTGTGGCAAAAGGTGTGAAGGCAGCACCAAAACCTGCAAAGCCAAAGTGAATACTCCTGTTGAGGTTTAGTCCAGACTGTAGCATAAACTCAGCATTTTACCAGACCAGATAATTTGCCATGTGGATATGTTTCATATTAACTCCTCATGGTTGAAAGCCCTGCCATTTGCCTGAAAGAAAGCCCACATATTTTGCATCATTTGGGCTTTGTGGGGAAGAGACAAGGGAATGATGTATGGAATGGATGGACTGGTTAGTTATCTACCTCTGTATGAAATGGGAATTTAGGTTAGCCTTTTTTAATTTCTTTTCCCACCCCCTTTTTTTACTCCAGAAACCTTTTGCTCTATTGCTCTTGTACCCTCATTTAAAAATTGTAGCTAAACTGAACAGGTTTCCTTTTAGTGGCTAAGTGTTAATTTGAATGGTTATCCAGGTGATCTGGCTGAGAGATTCAAACAGACAAAGGTACTTTAGCTTTTTAGAAACCTGGGAAAAAACCCTTGAAGCTCCTTTTCTCAGTCTCCAATTTTCTACTGACCTTTGTTATGGATTAGCTTGTGCAACTACATAAAAAATAACTGAAGGATTTGTATTGATATGGCAGTAACACAAAATTAGACCTCCTTTCTTTTCAGTTTGTACTGTCCTTAAAAAAAAAACAAAAATCAAACCCACAACAAAACAACACCCTAGGAAGATGTATAAAGAGATGTGCTTTGAAGCTGCAGGTTGGATGATTTACAGAGTTGCACCTTCCTGAGGGATTGTATTTGTGCTAGGAATCACAGGCAGGAAAGCTATCAAGAGCTTTACCATTGATTTCTACAGGCTGCCTCACTTCATTTTGGTGACTTCAGCAGAAGATTCTCCAAAGGACTGGAAACATTTCATCAAATGATATTGAATCTCCTAGGCTCCATCTGGTTATCAAGGAGTGTCCTTACTGACACCTCAGTGGTACATTCTGCCTTGAAAAATGCACCTCAGTGCTGCCAGATTTCTACTGGGGCACAAAAGTGATCATCCTTCGGAGGGTTATAATATTACTTGGCTTTTATCCCAAGCACCAAGACTATCACAGCTGGACTGAAATAAAATTCAGAACCTCCAGGGCCTTCCCAGGTTTGCTAGATTCCTGGGAAGATACCCTGGCACCCTTTTGGGCAAAACAAAGAGTCTTAATTAATACAAAAATGTAGAAGTATGTATTTCTTTTCAGCACATGTTCTGTTTATGAGCACCCACCTGAGGACTTTAGAAAAGTTGTTTATTCATAAGAAATCTTGGAGAGTGTCCTGGTTTGGACTTCACTTCCAGTGAAGTTTCTGGAAGCCAGAATTTGCTAGGAGGTTACTAATAACATGTGCTTCCTGGGTTGCTATTTCTCTTCCATGATGAATAGGTGTCTTGAGATACCCTGCTCACTGCAACTGCAAAAAAATACTGGGTCAAAACTGTGCTGTTTCCCAAGCTTTGGCTTGTTTGCTTCTTAGTGGAAAGGTAGCAGAGTTCAGATCTTGCCTTTCCTTCCACTTCAGCCTTTGCTTAATGAACTATAAATCAACTCCGTCACTTCAGAAAGGATCTAGACATCTTTACCATTTCAGGGTACCAATACAACGAATAAATGTTAGGAAGCCTATTGTAAAAGGCAGAAATAGAGATGCATTCCCACTTCTGCAAAGGAATCAGTAGCATAAGATCTAGGTTATTCTGGATGGTGCTGGCCACTGACTCCACAGGATGTTTAGGAAGTGAAGTGTGCTAAGGAAAAGATCCAGGAAAAAAATAAGGTTGAATTTTAGAGGTTCTATTGAATTCAGTTCAGCTCAATGGTCCTTTAAAGTCCTGGCATTTCTTTATCTGGTTGTGAGCTTAAAGCTGCTTCCTTTCTAAAGAAAAGAAAGGATGGCTAGGATAACACACAGTAGAGAGGAACATTCGGCACTTTCATTCTCTCTCTCTCCATTCTAAGTAGACCAAAGGGACAACCAATGAAATTTAGAGAGGAGGAGGTTAATTAATTTTTTTATATTCTATTCCATTCTAATTACAGTGAAGCCTCAAGGGGAAGGTGTGGGTACCAGACCAAACACAAGCAGTAAAATACGATACCCAGCAAAAGTGATGAGAATGCTTTTTCCTTAATAATTGTGAAATAATCTCCCCATATCAATACAGCATAACATACAGGACACCTGAGTTTAGCCAAAAGAGGAAGAGCTACAAGGAGGCTTAACCTGTCTGTAAGCAGTTATGTGGGAAATGGATGCTTGGCAATTCTCCCCGGTCTAGCAGACTGAGGTATTAAAGAAACAAATCAATCCATTAGCTGGGAGGTGATTCCAGACACAGTTTGATTTAAAAAAAGGCAAAAATGAAGCATCAGCCAGTGATTGGAGCATTCTGTGAAACTGTAGATTCTCTAACCTTGCCTTTATGCAAGGCAAGATAGGAAGTTTTTTCCTTAAAAAGCCACTTTTAATTCACTCAGTCATTAACTGAGGCTCTAGCTGCAGTTAGTGTAGACCAAGCAATCCCAGTTGCCCTCCCAGGTCTGAGACCTCTGCCTGCTACTTTGACTTTCTGACTTCTCATTAAAACTCAGAAGGCAGAAAATCTGACCTTACCCAGTTTCTTTTCATTTAGACTTCTCAGGAAAGAGGCTTAGCTGGTCTGTGGTGCAGGCCAGACACAGAAATCTTCAAACCTGGGAAAAGAAAAGTCTTTAAGTGCGCTTTCCTTCATGCCCTGGAAGGGTCAGGCTCCCTCAGGCTCAAAGCAAAACTTTATTTTGCTGTTTTAATTGCTCATCATGAAGCTTTAAGCCTGTGGCTAATCCTGTCTGCCTCCATTAGAAGGAAACAAAGGTGTAGCTCAACATATTTGTTGCAGAAACTTCTCTGTACAGCAAGTTCAGTGGAAATGCTGCCCTTGTGGCTTGGATTTGCCCTTCTTCTGCTCTCCCTCCACCCCCAAGGGGATTTACATGGGCTGTGTGATGTTGCAGTGAAAGTTTTATTGGGGACGTGACCTCTAGAGGTCCCTTCCCACCCCTAGAATTCTATGATTTTATATCTGTGCTGCTGACTTTTGCTGCTGGCTGAGCCTTAGTGCTGCACTGCAGGAGGGAGGGGGCAGCCTGTGGCACCTGGAAGAGAAAAAGGTACAAAGAGGGAAGTGAGGCCACCAGGGAACCACTTCTTTTGCTGGCAGAGGCCTGTGGAATGAAAGATGTAGAGCAGAAACAGAGTCTGGGATCTGGAATAGATAGTACCCAGCCTAGAAAGTGTTTTATCTCCTGGTTTGCAGGGCTGGCAGATGGTGCTGTCAGACCACGGGGTGGCAATAGTTAGACTCAGTGTGCAGAAGTTATCCATTTCAGGGAGGGCACGGTGTGCTCAGTATGCAGAAGAAATAGAAATAAAATGACTTCAGTTACTGTCCCAGCTAATACTTTATGTTCTTGATCCCATTTCACACAAAGCTGTAATTTCTCTCTGATGAAAACAGCAGTATGTCTGAGGATGCAAGTTGCAGCCTTTCTTGCTTTTCTCCCAAGTAAAATCTGTATCAGTGTTTAGGTATCATACACTGTGTTTTTCTTTTTTTTCCACAAAGAAAACCAGACACCTCTGAGTGAAAATATTTTTGTGCTGATTCCTATGAAACAGCTATGGTTAACAGCAGTCAAAACTTCTTGACATAGTTAAAATCCTCATGGATTGAAACGTGCTTTTTTTTTTCTTCCTTATGTGATGCCAGATCTGGAAGGAGAAACTAGTAGACTACTGGAAAAAATATGTATGTTGATGCCACATAAATAACCCTCTGATAGTATATAAGTATATAATATTAGGTGCTGCCTTTCCTTAAATTACCTTTAAGAGTACAGATCAAAATTTAAACTCTTCTTTTGTGTTAACCTATGATTTTGGCAAATAACATCCATGCTTAATTTTACTGGTGTATGTATAAATAAAAAGGTTTTGCCACTTGGCCTGCATACAAATCACTATGACCTGGATGAAGAGAGGATGCCAATAGCTGTAAGTACCCTGACAACTTTATTTCCACCTAAAAGACATGAAGGTTTATCTATGCTTATATACCCAAGGGTTGCTTAAGAAAGGCCAAAAGTTTTATAAGCTATTCAGGCTTCAAAGTCTTTCATGCAGTGGAAAATAACTATTTCACTGAGCTAAATAGTAGAGAAGTTATTGTTGATAGTGATAGGGTTGAACTATGCTGTAAAAAAAAAAAAAAAAGGCAGTATATAAACAGGCTCATATTTTCATTTATGTGCTTGATCTTCATTCCCTGATGATGATAGGAACTCTCAGCTGTCTGGCTTACTTGGGCATCCCCCAGTATACAGCATCCTGTGAGGGCTTAGTGGTTACTGAATTGGAAAGATGAGCTGTTTCTTAAAGCTGTAGGTTTGCATTTGAGATCTTATGGGTTGGGTGAACGTCACTGGAAATCTGCTGTCTAGTTGTGGCTGGCTTTGGGTGGGTAGGTAATTGGTTTTTTGTCTCTTGTTTCTACTCCATTAAAAAATGATTTTTTTTTAATGGAAAACTTGGAACAGTGGGACATAAACACAGCTTGACATAATGGAGAAGTATGGGTTGGTGAGGAATCACTTGGGATCTCTTGGCTTCTGTTTGACATGACCAGCCCAGCATTTCTTCAGCAGCCATTACCCTGACAAAGACTAATGCTGGGTTTCCACCAGAATTTATTATGTGGATTTACAGAAGATCAATTCTTGCCCCCTCTACACAATTTGGCTTAGAACTTTACCATAATTTTGCTGGCTTGCTATTGAACTAGCAGAGCAAGAATTTAATAAAAGAGGCTTTCAGGCTGAATTCTAAAGGTACACTGAAAACTGAGTTATGCCTTGCAAAGAGGACACTAATTAGCCAGGGCATAAGGGTATATAGCAGATAACACTAACTTAATTTGATATCAAATGAAACTCTCTCAAGGTTCCTATTATCTAGACATCCACAGAATATCTCGTGCCAGGATCTCTGGTGTTGAGTGTGCACTGCTCTGGGGATGTGCTCTGGTTGTCCAACCAGAGGCAACAGTGCTAGAAAGCAGACTGTCTCTCAAGGGAGACTGCTCTGCAGGCAGAGGGGAAATGTAAACCATGCTGTGTCACAGCTCTTGGTCTTGGCACAGGGAACATATTCATTTATCACCATTACAGGATGAGCTGTGAGTCAAACAAAAAGTGGATGCCTTTGACCCATGTCGGTTGTGGTTAGCAAGCTGCTACTCAAATCATCCAGCAGCAAGAAAATCAAGTGGCTCCATCCAGGGAGATGCAAAACTGGTCAGGCTAACATGACAGGCCCAGCTGTGCTTGCCACCTGTAAGCCCTTTGGTCTGGGAGTCTCTGAAAGCAACTGATAAAAGATGGTCAGAAATTACTACTTCAGTGGTAAGCTTGTTCATCACTTGGAGTTCCACGGTTTGCAGAGATGGTAGGATGCAGATGCTAAAGAGAAGCCAAAGTATCTGCATACTTTTTGTAGGTTAGGTCTGAAGGAGCATTTCCACAGATCATTTTAATACCAGTCTTTCATTATATGCCTCAGCAATATCCTCTCAACTGAGTCATTGCCAGCTCTGTCTGGGAGACATAGCTGTTTGCTGCTCTTTCAACCCTGCTGCATATTGGCCAGCCTCATCCAATGGAAGACTTCTACCTTTCCCAGTTCATGTGTTATTTCTATCATTTTGTTCTGATTTCTTTGGCTTTACAATCTGATCCCATGCAGTGCACTGTTGTGTGACTCCTAGCACGTACAAGTTCCCCATCGTACAGCCCAGACTTTTTAATATATGTCTCTAGAAGTTTACCTCGGGTATCTTGTTTTTATTATTATTTTGTTTCCTGTTTACAGGAAGGTAGAACTGCAGTACCCAGCCTTCAGAAAAGGAAATGGTACAACCAGTTTTATTTGCTCCCCATCAGTTTTCAGCTGCTGTTTTGATCTCATGAGGCAGTGCCTGAACAGGGGAGCCTGCTCTAATTTATGTAGGCAGGCTGGCTGTCTCCAGAACTGAAAGAATATAAAAGTGATCTTCTGGACCATTCCTAACTGACCCCATGTCCTGCTGTGTCTGGCTGTCAGTGGACAGGTAAGTGCTCTTTGCAGTGCTGGAATAAAAAGTAACTCATTTTTTCTTTGTTGTTGGATCCCTCCTTGGATCCTACTTAGCAGGGGTATTCAGTTTCCATTTCGAGCTATCGTGTTGGTTTGGCACATAGGCTTTAAGGAATCCAAAGTAATTTGTATTTAAAGAGCACCCTGGTTTTGTTTACATATAAAACTGCTAAAGTGAAAAATGCATTAGACTGATCTAAACAAACTCTGAACCCCGAGGAATTTATCTTTATCTCAAGGTCTAGGCTCCTTTTCCATCATCTGGAAAGAAAGTGTGTAGCCACAGCAGAAACCCCAGCAGCAGCACTCAAATTCAAACAAGTAGTCCACAAGGACACATGGGCAGAACTGCCAGTTCCTTGGTTTCCCTGGAGGCACTGAGCTTCCCCAAAGGCTTTCTTTGCTCCTGAAGGAGACCTGGGGATCTGGAGAACTCAGTACACTTGTATTTTAACTTTAAGTTAAAAATTCATTAAGGGTTCCTAGAGAATTTTTCCCCACCTTGTAAGTTTACCCATAATCTCAGCTGTAGTAATGTTGATGGGCTGCTGCAGGGTAGTTCTGGGAAGTTTCCATGTATCATGCCAAAATCATCTGGGAATATGAGCTCTGAGAAAGGGACTAAATTGTGTTCAGTTCCCAGCAGAGCTGGTTTCTCTTCATGACCAAGATCCTATGTAAGAGATCTGACAGCCACAAAAATCTCTGATCAAGGAATCACTTCATTGCTTATGTAGCAGCCAACATCAAAGTAGGGACTGGCTGAATCTCTGTTGCCAAGGAAAATGACTTTTAAGCAATATTCTGTGCTCTGCTGAACACTACTGACTGACCACACCAGAGCCCTCCATGTTTTTCAAATGTGTGTGTGCTTTATGTAGCCTGAGTATTGCTTGATGCAGAGGTTGGTGGTCTTAACAGGAAATGCTTCATCTGATATCCTGTTACTTAGGCATCTCAGATCTTTCAGTATCTTCTTTCACCAGTGACAATTTAAATTCCCCTCAGGTCTGTTTTTTCTCTTCCCACTGATATGGATGTTACACATTACCTACCACACTTAAGTATGTTTACTTATGTGTTTCAATTTTATCCTGTGTTTAGGAAGACTAAAACTGTAAAATATGAGGTGCGAACTAGTTTGCAGCAACAAATTGTAAGATGGAAACTTGTTCAAACTCTTGCTTCAGGTTAGGTCTAGAAAGTAAAAATAGTGCCAAGCAGATGTGAAATGAAAGAACTTTGGCTTTCTGCAAAAGAGAGGGAGTTATTGAGCTGGACAGAATGTGTGGATGGTCAGATGTGGGGAACACATTTAATTTGAATGTTATATAGCCTGAAGACATGTTTGGATTGGGGAGGGGGGAGCTTGTGTGTTTTTTTGGGTTGGTTTTTGTTTGGTTTGGTTTTGGTTTTTTTTTGTTTTGGTTTGTTTTTTTTCCACTGATAGGTAAGTAGAGTTTGAAATGCAAATGTATCTTAAGTAAAATCTTTTTGCCACAGCTTTCAATCAATCCTTGATGTTCATTGCTAGGAAGCTTCTTCCCTGATTAGAGGAAATATTGCTCTTATGCTGGAGTTTGCTTCTCCCAGATAGAGAAATAAGAGTGATAAAGCATCCGATGAGATCACTAAGCCTTTTGTTCTTAGAATGAGTATTTAAAACCTGTTTGTGTTCTCTGTAAAAGCAAGAGATCATTGCTGGAATTTGAAGTGGGAAGGAAGGGTGTCATTGATAGTGAAAAATGCATTTTGGAATAGTGCAGTGTTTGCACAGTTTACAGCAAAACCAGAAGTATGAGGTTGATTCTGAACTGCAATATGTAATGATTTTCCCACGGGTTACACAGAAATTTAGACTTTGTTTCTATCATGACTCATCAAGGTATCCTGAAATAAGAACTCTTGGAGACTAGGCCAGCCTAACTTTTATATAAAAGAGCAGAAGCCAGTTTTGAAGGAGTTGGACTTATATCAGCTAGGGACTTCAAAGTGCTTGGATCGTCTTCCATGGAGTCCCTCAGGGGAGCCTTAGATATTATTGAAAGCGAAATGGGTTTGCAGGAATGCATGCTGAAAAAAAACAAGGTGAGATCAAGAAACCATCCTTGAAATGCTGTATAAATTGGATGTGAAATACACTCCTCAGGTTCTCAATCCCTCTTATGTTCCCCAGATCTAAAATGAGTTTTAACATTTATCCGTAGTTAGTTTTTTGGTTTGTTTTTTTTTTCTCTTCTTTAACTTTGAGCGTAGTTATGAAATTCACTGTATTTTGCCATCATGTTACAAGTTGCAAGTCTGCTTGGGAAGATCACATAAACCTTATAACAATATTCCCACCTTCTCAAATACAAATTAGAAGAGAAAATAAGGCACATCCACAAATCAATTTAGAGTGTAGTTTCTGTACCAACATAAAGATGCTACTCTCTTCCCTAATGGAAAGACACGACAGTCTGGCTCACATGTCACTTGCAGTCCATAAAGCATTGCTTTCATAACTTGTAGTTTTCATTTTAGCTTAAAGGAAAAAGTAACCTGTATTGCTTTATTTCATTTTTTTCTTCTGAATTACCAGAAGACACTTTTGCAAGGAAGAAGAGCAATAACGGCACAATCAGCTGCTATATTATATATATATATATGCACTATATATATATTTATATATATATATAATATATGTATTAAATAACTGCTTCTGTTGGCTTAAGTCAGGAAAGATACTGTCTAAAAAAGAGCATAAATTAATTTTCTGCACAATAGCCAAACCAGGCAGGAATTCCCAGTCTTAATTTCAGTGCAATAGTGATGCCATAAATAAATACTGTTACAGAACAATTCTTAAATAGTATTATGGGAAAGCAATGCTTTTGGTATATGCTCTTTTAATAAGTTACCATACAAATTCTCCTAAAACTGCCAATGGAATTAATTAATTCTAGAGACACTAATGAACCAGCTGTCTCTATAAGCTACTTGCTAAATTAGTTTCGTAAAACTATGGAAAAAACTCTCTTGCTAGCAAGAAGGATCATGCTGGTAGTTGTGGGAACTCTCTTTAGTTCCCCACCTTTTCACAGGAAAAGTGAATTTGGGGACCCTGGTACTTTGTGCCATGTTTGCTTCATTCCATACCCTACAGATACTCTCCTTCTGAAATGGAAGCTCCATCACCACTAAGAGCAGCTTTGAAATGTTTGGTACAGCAGGATACATTTGGCTCAGTTGTGTGGGTATGTGACTGCATTTCTTTTGAGTTTGCCAGGCTATGTGCTTGGTAAGTGTTGACTCTGCAGTTTTTATAGTGCCTCATAGTGGCACTATATACTATATACTGTTTTTAGAAAAAAACAGTATTTGAATGCTTTTTGTTGGGGTTTATTATTTGATCAAATACTAATAGCCATTTACTGCAGCTAAGTAGTATTCAGTATTTGAAATTAAGACTGTGTGAAGTATAGGGTGCAAACTTTTGTATTATTATATCTGAACAGGAACTGAACACTTACATAAATAACGTGTTTATCTCCCTCTTAGGCCGCTGGAGCCACTGCCAGCCATACAGCATCCTATAAAAAAACCCTTTGCCTGTAGTGTAACAAGGCAACCAGGTGCCACTAATTGCCAGGGAGTGAGCATGAGCCTGTGTCAAGCCCACCTGTGCCCAATTAGGGTGGGCCCCCACTGCGCATGAGCAGGACCAGGGGGCCAATAAAAGGTGAGGCCTGAGACACAGGCAGGGCTCACTCCTGAGCAAGCCAGCAGAGAGATCAGTTGCTCTCAGAGCAACAGCACCGATCCAGGTTAGTCAACCCTGTGGGCTATAGGCTCGGAGCACTGTTCATGAGTCTCTGCTGGAACACCTGGTTGGACCTTGAAGTGCCATACCCTAAAAGAGGTTCGTCTTGCTACATTTGCCTATGAGAGTCTTTGAATACATTCAAACTTTGAGGATGTGAACTAAGTGGTTTTCTTCATTGCCTCATGTAGCTACTGTACTCCTCATCTTACACAGGCAACTTTAAAACCCAATGTACTGTTTGCTGAACCATGACATCTTCCTGCCTGTAGACCTGTTAGTTGGGTAATGTCCATCCTAAGGTAGACTTCAACCTCTCTCCTCCACCACCAGGGATATACATTGGTCTTTGACATTTATCTTTCCCACAAAACCCTCATATCAAAGTTACCCTGTGATAATGTTTATATCAGCATTTTTCATATTATTAGGAAAGTACTAGATGTTACTGAGATGTAAAGTGCTGTCCTCTCTACCTTGTGTCAAGAGACCTTCCCTGCCATCTACTACAAGATTTCTGTATTTTTTTAAATGAAGGATGGGCTGCAAGGGACTGAGGTGAATCCCAGCAGCTATATGATCCACTGTCTCCACTGAGTGAGCCAGCTGTTCTTTTTCTACAAGGCAATATCTTTGTAGTTTAAAGCAATTGTACTGGCTGTGTGATATGATATACAGAGGTCACTTGTTATTTTCTAGCTTTATAAGAACCAAGTGTTATTTTTAACTTTTCAGGTTTTCTAAAGCTGTCTTTTTATGTGCAAGTGATTCTGCAAGTCAAATTCACATTTGATTTATCTGTCAAAATATAATAGTAATATTTTGAGTTTTCTGTCAAAACTATAATTTTGCACAGACATAATCCAGAACAGACAGTCATAGACTGAAATCTGATTGTGTTTATACAGAAAGAGCAAAAGATGTTTTTTCACCCCCCTAAGAGGCTCACAACACAGCTGTTGAAAAACATCAGTCCCAGATGGATGAAGAGATGAGAGCTTCTGGAACAGTCCAGAATCTTTTTTTTTTGTGTGAAGTTTTAGAAATTATCTGGCACTGCTAATCTCTCACATGTGCCTGGAATGAATAGACTCCAAAGGTCAAAAGACAGATCAAAACACATTTCTAAATAGAATCAATCACGCATTATAATCTACTCTGTATGCATGTGTGTGAGGTTTAGTCATGGCTTAAAGCCTGGCTCAAAGTGTAAAAAAGATAAAAGACAACAGGTATCCATGAAGAAATAGAGGTAAAGCTCAAAGTGATATCATATGACCATGTAGTACATGATGAGCAGGCAGGAGAGTGATCACAGTCATAAAATGTTTTGAATTGGGTCTTTAATATGAGGTAAGTGATGGATGTAAGTGAAAGAGGACTGAACAAAATTTTTTATTCTCACTTTAAAAGCAACTTTAGAAAAAAACAGTATTTGAATGCTTTTTGTTGGGGTTTATTATTTGATCAAATACTAATAGCCATTTACTGCAGCTAAGTAGTATTCAGTATTTGAAATTAAGACTGTGTGAAGTATAGGGTGCAAACTTTTGTATTATCATATCTGAACAGTAACTGAACACTTACATAAATAATGTGTTTATCTCCCTCTTAGGTGAGAACATGTTGCTTTGCTTTGTTTTGTTTTGTTTTTTAAAGAATGCAAAGACAAACTTCACCATTTTTCTGTGTTACCAAAGCAGCAGATTAGTAATTCAGCTAAGGAGAAAAAAATGAATAATATATGAAAGTAAGCCTTAGGTGATCTATATATAGGACTTAAAATGTTTTTAGCTTGATAAGTGAGTTGGTGAAATAGATAGCAGGATCAAAATAAGTCAATTATTTATCCCCATGAGCAGCTGACTTTTTTTGGCTCAATTTTGGGGCTTCACAAGGTATTATTAACCTTAAGTATTAACAAGAAATCTACCTGTTATTAACAAGGTAGAAAGCATGGATATATTAACCCGCTCTTAATTTTGTTCATGTAAACTCACCGTCACAGGTAATTCAAGAAACAATCTCCTGGATATGATGATCAACATCTTCAGTTTTAGCTATTCCTTTGCAGCAGGAAACTTGTTAATAACTGTGCTTCGATAGCTTTGCAACATACTTGTTCTTGAGATGACTGCATGGCAATGTTCTGCTTTCCTGTGATCTGAAGTCTCCCTTGGGTGTATTGCTGGGTTTGCTGTGTGCAGATATTCAGCTCAGCTGTGGCTGCTCTCCCAGCTCAGGAAGCAGAGAATCAGAAACCATTTGGTACTATAGTTCACAAAATAAACCTTTTTTTTTTTTTTTTTTTTTTTCATTAAGTGCCCTGAAACAGTTGGTTTACAGTACCAGCTAATCTTTGGAGCCCCTCTTACGGCTTTCTCATGCTAAAATGTCAGCAGGTTATTAATACAACCTGTGAGCTGTGTTCTAAATGACTTTAGCATTTATTTGTAAAATGCTTGACACATTTCTGCCACAGGATTTCCTGTTCTTTATCAGCTAATATTAAATTTCATAGTTTAAAGCTTTTTTTTTTTTTTTTTGCAATTAAGTTCTTAGTATAAATGTAAAAAATTGCTAGGAACCAGAAAAATAACCATGGTATCAGCTTATAAGATTCTTTCAACTACTCCCACTATGTTGTGTATTCTCTGATAGGGTTGCTACAGTAAAAACATTGTTTCTGTTCTTGGATATTGTTTGGCAACTTGATGCTTCATTAACCCATATGCATTCAGATTGTATTTTTTTATATAGTTTTTGTGTAATTCTACAGTTAATTTCCAGTCAGATGTACTCTTTAGTCTTCCCAAAGAAAATGCGAGCCTAATACCATTTCAAGCATGATGAATCCAGTTCTATAAAATTAGGAATGCTTTTTAAAACTTTATTCAAGAAAAAGCAGCAGAAAATTAAGTGGAGAGCAGTATATTTTGAAATCTACAGGCCAGGTAACTGCTATAATTTATCTGCTTTGGATGCAGATAAATTTTTTGGTCTGTGGGGGTTTACCTGCAGTATTCATGGAATGGCACCCAAATTTCTCCAGCCTTGGGGACTGACTTGCTGGAAAATGGGAAAGACTTTCTGGCTTTTATTGGGGTTTTCTGCCTGCCAATTAATAGTACAAGAATCTCTTCTAAGTGAGCAATAGAAAGTAGAGAAGAAAACCAAACCAAAGAGGGTTTCAGAAAGGGTTTACCCAGTTTGCTGGGGGTGGCAGTTCTGCTGCAAGCTGTGCAGGGGTCCATGTAAGTCCAAGTTGAAGCCCCCTTTTATGGGGTTTGAGTACAAATCAGTGACAGAAATAATTTGGTTCATTGTACAATGTGCTCTTATCTAGTATTTACAGACTATGCATCTATGTATGTGTGGGGTTTTGATAAACACAAGCAGAAACACGTGTATTTCTGTTATTTGTTTATTATGTTTCTAACATGAAGGAGCCCCAGAGCTGCCATCTGCCATGGCTGCAGCACCAGGGACCCTTGTTGCACTCACTGCTGCTTCTGCTCTGTGCTCCTGGCTGGGAATTCTTTTGAGAGCTCTCTTTGATTATGTGCTATAGGGACATTTAAAAAAAAAAAAAACTTTTTTATTTTGGTTTTTCTCCCCTCACTCTGAACTCCCTCTCCTGGCTGACAATGGAAGATAAGTTTGAGTATGCTGAGTCCTTATTTATGTACCCTCAGGGATTAAGTAGCTGTGATGTGGAGGATGCTTTACGGCTGGCTGGCAATAAGTCTTGTGCAGCAGCCTGGTGGTGCTTGCTGGGGAAGCTCAGCTGGCTCCAAACAAGGTTCCCAGCATCTTTCCAGCCAATGCGTGGGTGAAAGTGGAAATGATTTCTTAATTCATTGCATTGAGCTTCCCCTCCCTCCCACCCTCACCTGCCTAACAGCTGTCTGCCTCATTCCAGAGCTGAGGCCAAATGCAGAGCAGTAATTTCTGGTCTGACCTTGCTGACACAGATCTGACAGAGGCTTTCTGCTGGCCTTCCAGACATCACTTGGAAAGCATTTGAGCCTGCCTCTGTGACACTTCTGTGAGTTACTTATTTTTATTTTTCAGGTTGAAAATAATAGGAAGGATGACATTTGAAATAAAAACCAGTACTAATGTAACCCAGCTGAGGTGTATGGACAGACAATTGCAAATGGCTTCACTGCTTGTCAGCTGAGCCTCACCTATCAAGATATTGGTATCTCTTCTGGCCTGGAGTGGTTTTGTGGTGCTGTAGAAAGCTAGGAGTGAGCAGCTGGATAGTTAGTATCTCAGATGATAAATGGCAACCCAGGCAGCAGTATAGATCAGCTGTAGCTGTCTGTAGCCAAAATCTGTGGGAGAGGAAGCTGTTAGATATGAGGAGAGAGGAGCTGAGGTGCAGGAAAAAAAGCTTTGAAGATTCTAGTGGTCCCCAGGGCAGGAGCATGGTGCAAAAGCTCTAGGACTAGGGGAACTTGAGAGATCATTAGGTGCACTTTGGTCTTAGTATTTCTCTTGTTGTCCCAACTAGCAATAAAGGATACCATCATATGCTTTCAGTGGGACTATATCAATTTGCAAAATAGTTGCAAGGCACCAAAAGGCATAAGAAGTCCAGTTCTATGCCTCTCTGCATTGAAGGATCCTGTGGGTCTTTTGCTGATACTCAGGCATATCTTTAGCTGCTGAAAGGCAACTAAGCATTTGAAGTAGCCAAGAGCTGGTCCTGTCCACTCTCTGCAAGCTCCATGCATCACTGCCACCTTTTTCATTGCCTTGCTGTGCTTTGCTGACCTGGAGAGCTTATGAGTTCCCTTTTTCTCTGGCAAGACATTGAGGAAAAGTTCCTCACCTGGTAAGCCTGAATAAACTGTCTGGTTTCCCACTCTGGAATAAAAATTTTCATCATAAACACTGAATGGTCACCTCAAGGGAACGAGGAAGGAGGCTATTTCAACTGTGATTTTATCAAAAGCGTTATATATAAGTGGATGTAACAAAAGGTGGAAGCCATCTCTAGGGTTTTCTTCACCAACCTGGGCCAAACAGAAGGGTAATATGTGTTTCCTAATGCTGCAGAGGGCCCATGACCAGTGGGTGGGTTACAGCTAAATCTTGGGAAGCACATCCAGCGGGATAAGAACCTTATGCAGGTCAACCTGATGTTTCTATGCCTCTTTCAGTACACACAGTAATACTCAATCCTTCTGAACAGCAGATAATAGATACTCAATGACAACAGCAAGCAATTTGGTTTTCTGAGTTTTCTCCCCTTTGCAGTCCCTGGCACACTGTAACACAAGGCAGCTGATGGCTACTTTGCCTTGCTAATCAGGTCACAGATTATTGCATTGCATGGTGGCTAATGGCTGTGCTGCAGACTGCCTTCTTTAGCTATTATCACTATTAGATACTCTATTTTCTTCAGAAGCCTTGCTGTGGCCTTCTGCATAAACTAGCTTTTCTATAGACCTGAAGTGATGGTCTAAAATGTGCTTGAGATTTTAACATATCAGTTCCCAGAAATACCCTCAAGGAATACTTTATTGAAATCTCCTTTGTGGCAGTCACTGCTGTTTGTGGTTCTCCAGAGTGTATTAAGTGAATTTATTCTCCTGTTCCACAGAGCTGGCTACTCAGTGTTAGTCCCTCAGGAGATGAGAACTGAAGGAGGTGGATCAGGATGCTGATCCAGTAAATGGATTAAGAGGTCTGAACTGGTATTTGGCCACATGTAGAACTCTCAATCCAGGCCTTAGAAATCTAGCTTACTTGTCACTAGGACTCCAGGGGATTTTCTGTGTTGTATTTTATTGGATTTGCTGTACCTAAGAGTGTTCCTACAGTCATATCCAGGATCTTTTCCATATTTTGAAGGCCCAGAGCTTGATGTTGAGCCCCATGCACCAGTCAGCCAGTTTGTAGGAAGGGGTTTACCTGGAGGTATCTCTCAGGGGACCTGACTTGGTTGGACACTGTTTGAGGAGAAAATTTCTCTCTGTGAGGCCCTGGGCTGCTACTGTGTTTCACATCATGGGACAGAAATAAGAAAGAAAGAAACTAAATTCACTGTTGTTAAAATCAGCATTTTCATTTATATGGTTTTTCAGAAGGCTTTCTATACTTGGTTAAAACCTAAGCTCTGTTCTTTATGGACACTATTTCACATTACTCCCCACCCACTCCATTTCAGAAAATTCCTCCTTGAACATATATAGCTGCTGGGCAAGCATCACTAACTACTACGTGTCACAATGTTTACAATCAATACAAAAAGCAACTGAAATGAAATGGAAGATTCTTGACAATGAAATCCCTTTTTAGCAAAAATCAACTGAAAAATAGCTTCTTGCATTGGAATGTGGTTTGTTTTTTTTTTTTTTTTTTTACTTAGTCTTTATTTTTATTTATTCTTTACCTGCAGTAGTCAGGTGGGAGTGGGATTACTGAGGCAGGATGAGCAGTCTGCACTTCTGCCCTGCCTTGCTCTGGAGTCCTCTAAGTGTGTGTGGGATGGAGATAGTGCATGTGCATGATGAGATCCAAAGCAGAAACTCCACCCTGAGGGAAGTAGAGGAGTTTGTCTCGCTATTTATGAGTGGGGAATAGCATGTATTTGACTTGGGAAAATTGGAAGAAGGTAAAAAAAAAAAAATTACCCTGTGCTAATTTGTAGTTTCCTTGATAACTCTTCCTTCTGGATAGGATGGTTGAATTATTACGTTTGTCTCCCACTCAGTTTGCATTTGTGTCTGCAGGGCTGCTCTTACATGAGACACAGTGAGTAAATATGTTGAACCAAGTTCTTCTTTCAGTGTGAAGTAATTTACAAAAGCTGTTAAAGAGACTCTCAAATTCCTTGATTCACAAAACCATAGCTGAACTTCATCTGGAAGCATATAAAACAAATATTTTAGAAATTGGTGCTTTTTCCCTCATTTTTAAATTTTTTTAATGAGGACAGGAAATGCCATTTACACCAACTATGACATAGAAAACACCCAGAAACAGAATTTATACAGTCTTGCATGCAATCAATTATCTACAGGTCAAATAGAGAACTGAACAATACACTTGTGTACCACAAAGCAGGAGTGATGGCAACCCCATGTAAATAAGCTCAGTCTTTAAATTTTGATCATCACCAATAATGGAAGTCCAGAAAAAATGTTTCTATGTAATGTGGCTTGTGGTCCATTGTCTAAATATTTCCATCTGAGATATTTTGCCAAGGCACCAACACAATAGACATAACTAAACATTAGACATGACCCAGGTTTCAGCATAACCTTGTTGTGCTGTAGCAGAAGAGAGCAGCCCTTCCCAGCTACTCCCACCTCCTGCTTTCCCAGTGATGGAGATGGATGCTATAACACACTTTGTCCTTTTGTTTCTTTTTCCTGAGTGCAATCCTGCCCATGGTAATGAGAAGCAAGCAAAGCTGGATGAGCTTTGAATCCTTTGGTAAATCTCAGTAGCTTCCAGAAGAAGCCTAATGAAGGACCAGGGGAAGGCAGATGAGCAAATGTGAAGTGCTTGAGGCTGATGCACACCTACCTGAGACATGATAAGGCTCTTCACAAACAGACAGCAGTGTCTGTCCAAAAGAAACTTTGCCCATTTCTCACTGGGTTCTTCATTTCAACAGAGAACCCTTTTAAAAAGCAAGTGCCAGAAACTTCACTGTGGTGTTTGTGCTATTATTATGCTGTTACGGTGTCACGGTTTAACACTGGCCCGGCAATTAAACCGAGTAACAGATGCTCTCTATTAGTCTCTCTCTCCTCCTTGATAAAGAAAGGAGAGAGAATAAGGGAGAGAGACATGGGTTGGAAACTAAACTACACAACTTTAATGAAATAGTAATGATAAATAGAAAAAATTACTAAATATATACAAATATACAGGAAAATGGATACCACATTCCTCCCTCCTTTCCCCCAATAACTCTCACGTCACCACCGAGGCTGCAGGGCAGCCCTGGGAAAGTCCAGGCTGGACTCCTGGAGTTGGCAGCAGTTGGGAACTGGAGGCAGGAACACACAGATATGGGCTGGCACGGATCAGGACCACAGGCAGATGAACGGACGGAATCCTTCCAGGATGCTGGGTGAAGGAAGGGAAGCAGAAAAGGCAGGAAGGGCAGGCAGCTGGAAGCAGGAAATCTGGCTTGGCCCTCATGATGCCCCAAATTTATACTGAGTGTGACGTATATGGGATGGAATACTCTGTTTGGTCAATTCTGGCATCTATCTTGTCCGTTCCTCCCCAAAGGAGGGCTGCAGGTGGGACCTCTTTACTCCTTCTGGAGGGTAAAAGTTTTCCTCGGAGCTGAGCAGTGTCCTTGGCTCTGCACACCAGTCTCTAGCAGTAACTATAAACATCAAGTCTTATAAGTCCTAGAAACACACTGTCTGAGAAACTTGCTGTTCATTTCAGCAAGTGTAGCTACTTACAAGAGACTTAGCTAAAAGCAAAAGTACAAGACAGAAAATCATCTTTATCCTGGCCCAAACCAGGACATACGGAAAGTGCTGAAGGTCCTTCGTTCTCCTGTGATTTATTTTGCAGTTAGATCAGCCTCGTGAAATCTGTATGTATCCATTAAGTACCCAACAGAGAAGAAAGTCCAATAATTTATTAAAGAAAAAAACTGAGCTGAGCAACTAAATGTTTGGTGAACTCAGCCTCTTTCTCCATACAAGTTGTCTGCAAACAGATTACAAACCTGACATCTCTGCCCAAAATTAATGAGTGATTTATATGAATGTTATGAGGTTTATATTTGTGTATGTGTATATAGCTATACATGCTCAGCTTGTTGTGAAAATACCATAACCAAGAGGTCAGGTCTTCTGTCTTGGTCTGTACATTAGTCCACATGCCTCAGTTTCCTGGTTGTGTAAGAATCTGGCTGTTGGGGAGGATTTATGTAAATGGTGGATTATAGATCTTTATTATTATAAAGTATTTATGAAGCTTTGGATTACATAAGTATTTTGGGCTTATTTTAAGAGAACATTAAGTAGAACAAATCAGAACTCAGTATTAATATTTTCCCAGTTTCTTCAGTAGAGACCTAATATACTTTCTACTGGCATAGGGAACAAAATGTAAATAATTTTGAAGCATGGTTTTGTTTTTTGTTTTTTTTTTTTTTTTGTGTTGCAGCAAGTCTTAAGCATCATGAGTTGTATCCTCCCTAGACAAAGAATTGGTTTAAATTAATACTTCAGGGAACAAAGAATTTTGGAAAATGTTTTTTGACCTGCCTTGGTACCTGGATGATGTTTTTGTGCTTCTCTCTGGGATCATGAAGACCAGAGTTCTGTGATGAATTCTGAGGTTTCCAAGTAACAGGATGATTCCAGAAGCACTGATTAAAACTATCACATTGCCTCAAACTGGAAATAAAATTACAGCAATTGGCAACACCATCCTGGTGCAGGTGTTCATCTCCTTGGGCAATGAGCATGGCATAAATATGCAGACAGAGCCTGATGTTCAGAGGTGCCAAACACCTGCTATTCCTGCTGATTTCTATGTGGACTGTGGTTATTCCCTCAAAATCATTCCCTAGTGTTTCTCCTAAGCTACGGGGGAGGGGAAATGGAGATACAGGGAATATGAAAACATTAGTAACTTCATATATCTGGACATTAAGTACTTTTGACTGGGAGAGGAGGAAGAAGAGCAAGAAGTAGCATGGCCTGAAATGGTAATGACCAAGGGGAAATAGGCACTAGAAGTGATACCAATCACACTAAAGCCTTGGAGAAATTGTGGTTTTGTGAGCACAGAACAAAGAAAGGCTGAAATATAGCACGACACCTTAGCTGTGTTTAGGGGATCGCCCTGTGACTTTTGATGTTGTGTGGAGCTAAGGAAAACCCAGATTTCATCTTGTAACTGCTGAAGTGACCAAAGCAGGGAAATGACCAAACAAAACAAAACCCATCTGCCAGTGAATAACCACTTAACTAGAAAGGAAATCAGGCATAGAGGAAAAATGAATGAACATTAAAGTTTGTAAAATAGCACGATGAGACAAAATCCCTTAAATCCCTTTTTAGGTTTGTTCAAACTCTACACAAGGTAGATACCTAAAAATACAGTCAAATATTCCTTTGATGAATCAGCCATGGGATGATGTAGAGCTTTGTAAATCATGAAGTTTTCAATATGCTTTAAAAACCTCCAAAGATGCTGCAGACCTATCAGCTGTCAAAATAGCATTCCCCAGCTTGTGCACAGCATAAACAAATGTTCTTGCACCTGCCAAATTGAATTGCATAAGAGGAACCACTAAATGACCAGTGTAAATAGAAAGGAGGAAGCAGAACTGCAAAAAGAGGTAAGCATGTCTTCCAGATACAGATTAATATGATGGGGAGATGAGAAGTGCAGCTTAAAAAGACAAATCCTGACCTTGTGTCATAGACACAGTCCTCTTGACTTCAGTGCATTTGTATTATCTGGTGCTGTTTCCTGGTACTCTAAGAATAGAGAGATTTAATGTTGAATTTTTCTTAACCTTATCCTGATGGGATAGAATAGATGCCAATTATCAGTACTGTTGGTAGTCTGGCACAATTAAGTTCCATCCCAGATCCAGACCCAACCAAACACAAAGTGCTGCTCAGAGTTGTGGTTTTCATTGTAGTTCTTGTCAGTGCCATTACATGAGACAGCAAGGTGGGATTTTTCACTGCCAGGATAAATGTGCTTTCACTTACAGTCTGAGAGAAGGGATGTCAATAGGTGGATGTGAATGAACTTAATGGATAAATTCAGCTATTATGTGCCTTCTAAGTAACAGGAATGCAGGAAAAATGCCTTCAAGTGTGTGGTTTTTGCTGTTAGCTTCACAAACACCTTTTTGGGAATGCTGCATGACATGCATGACACTTGGGTGAGCCTCTACTTTGGCAAGGCCTGGACTAGCAAAATCTTACATGAGCTTCTCCTATTTGCACTGTAGGATCCTGATAGATAAATCTGATTTTTGGCAACAGAAGTATTCTTGGCTACCTTGCCTTTTCTAAGGATCCAGCTAGATAAATCTGATTTTTGACAATGAGCTTGAGAACTCTTAAGCACCTGTGCTCTGTTCGAAGACAAGGAGTGGTCTGGTTTCTCAAAACAGTCCTTACTTTGATAGACAAACACTGAAGCAGTGTTATTCTCCAAACCTGCCTTCACCTGCAGTCTGCATATTTCCAGGGACATGAGGAAAAAGGACAACACAGGTTAGCTGGCCCAAAGGAAAATCCTTGCTAAGGATCAGCATGAGAATGACAAATGCTAAGAACAAACATCCCAGAGGTGCCTCATACTTCAGTTTAAGTACACAGCGGATTTGCATTTGAGTTGGGCAATTGCCTTTTCAGATAATTAATTTTTCTGTCTAGAAAATCTTATGAAAGAACTGGCTTCGATGATGGATTTCAAAATCAGGGTGCTGTGATCCATTCTAGAGAAGCCAGGGACAAATGCTGTAGAGAGGCAGGTGTGAAGCAAGAGCTCCTAGCCTGCAAGAAACTGTGTAAATGTTATACCAGGAAAGAGAAAAGTTGGTGTAATTGGTAAAGGCATGTGAAAGTGAGTGAAAAAAGTTAAGTAAGAACAAATTCCATATACTGCCCTTATACCTTGATAGAGTACAATGGTCCATACTTGACACAGCAGTGGCCTAAAAAGCCTTATTTTGTTCTTAAAAGCTTAATCCTGAATCACCTGCTCTCTGGAAGCACAAACTTGCACACAGGCACTAGTAATTCAGGGGAAAGAGCAAGTTTTTCTCCATAGACTGGTATTACTGTCTGTGGTAAAACCCATGGTCTGCTGAAATCCAGTCACGAGGATGTTCGCTTGGACCACACTGTGTCTAAAAGAGAACTTGGAGCATTATTAAAATATTATTTATCCAAATAAATCCACTGTAGAGAGGCTTATTAGTGGGTATGTGGTGGAAATACTTGAATATTCCTAAATGAAGAAAAATGTCACAAAAAACACACCACTAAATCTATGATTGCATTTTTTTTAAAAGATGCTATTACTATAATGATGCTCATTGAGGTGGCATGGCAGAATATTTAAACTGATGTGATATAGATTTACTTTATTGAAGGAGGTGATTTTCAGGCTAATTCTGTTTGCTACTAGGTAGCAAACCTATATAGGTTTAAGTATTTCTCTTAAGCTACGTAATAATTAGCTTTAGATACTCACCAGATGATTTCTCAAGTTCTTTTCATCAATACTTTATTCTCATGGCAGGTGGATCCCTCCAGAGTCTAAGTCTGCTAAAATATAGCCTAATTTATGTATCTGCCATTCTACAGAGAGTCTGAATCAACTTCTTTGCATTCTGGCTTTGCTGATATTAAGCAGTAGCAGTCCTGAATTATAACTTTTAGATACTCAAGCAACAAGTGTAAATGAGGAAAAGCACAAACCTTATAAAGGGAGGGGAAGGTTTTGTGTTACCTTCAAGTGAACATTACTTGAATACAGTAGAGCTATTCTGGAATGTATTTGCTTAGCTTGAGAAATTGGTTTTTCATCCCACCTCTAAATGAATATGAAGATGAATGAGGCACCTAGTAGGCTATTAGGTTTGAGGATGTTTAAATAATTGGGTTTTCTAAGTAGCATGAAAACCATGTGTACCTTATAATGCTTGATTGATTTGATTCAGCTGCCTTATGCAACAAAAAGACATTTTGATCTGTTCTTTTGGGGTGCCAATGTTGATTAGTTTGTATTAATACAGAGTATGGTGAAATACATGGCCTTGAAGTATAACCTTCATTTTTCATATGTAAAACAATGCTGTACTTCTATCATTCTTAAAAGCCAGTTACAAGGTCCTTTGTTCTAACCTGCTGCCAGAAGTTTTTGGAGTGTAAAATTATGGAGGACGTTACTGTCTCATAACAGGATGTAGGAAGGGCAAACACATTTCTGAACCTTCTCAAAGAATGGAGGAGATTTTTTAAGAAATACTCGGAGACTCTAGTAACTTTTAAAGTCCATCTGATCTATGGATTGTCACTGGCAGCTTGCTATTTGGAAAGTGTACTGATAAACACCAGAATGTTGCTGAATACATGTGGAAAATTGTTAGCAGTAAAAGATTTTTGGAGTGGAAGATGTAGTACAAACTGTTTGAAAGCAGGCACTGAACAGCACAGGCTTAAGCATCTGAAGAATGAGCATCTTGTAGAAACTCTCTCCTGTCTTTCTCATCTTCTGGGCTTGGTTTCAGGGCATGCTTAAGCAGCTTTGTCAGTACGTTAGCACTGGCATCCCTGCAATGATATGTGCAGGCTTAAAAGAGCTGTTCCTAAGGTGCTTCTGAAATGAAATGTCTGAAAGGAAAATGAAAAGTTGAATACTCTCTGTGAGACTCCAGAGAACATGATTTAAAAAAGCTTCATGAATGTGAAGATTTTTCTCTGTCCATTTATCATGTCTGAATTCTTAAAAGTATTTCTTTTTAGAGGCTACCCCTATGAAATTTATAGCATGCCTTCATTCTTTGAGTCAGAGCACTGAATAGTACTTCCTTTTATTTTTTATCAAATGATTAATACACCAACATGATTTTTCATGCTCTAAACTCCACGAACAAAAAAAGCGAGCTACTAATAATTTTGATAAGGAGGATTCATAAACATGGGTTATACATTGTATATCTTCATTCAGAATCTGAGGCTGCTACTAATCTTATTTATTTTTTCTGCAGTTTTATATCACAGGTGACTCTTATTAAATTTATTTTTCTTTAGAGTTTACATGGTAAAGATGCTGATAAAAAATGAGACTGAACATGAATAAATATAGTACTTCTGTTGTGCATCCTGAGATACTTAGTCTCTGACACCATCTTGATACTGAGTGATGAAATGGAAAAATACCATGGTCAGCTGGTGGAGGCTTTCAAAGAGAACCAATGTTAGAATGCTAAAAGCTTCTTAATGGTTTCCATCTCTTTCTAAACTAACAAGTTATTAAATAAGGAATAATCTAATGCAACCCACATATGTGAATTCCTCATGTGGGTCTGTACCTCATTTGCATTTCTGAGAGTCTAGAAGCTGAAAATCATTATCTCCTGCTATAAATTGCAATGCTGAGCGCTGCCAAAGAGAGAGCTGGAGATAAGAGACTAATCATCTCTTGAGATCATAGCACACCCATGGCATACAGAGTCAAGAGGAGAGAGTCTACTGAGATGATGTTACACCTACATTCTAAAATCAGTATGGCTATAGATTGCTGATTTCAGCTCAAAATATTAGGAAAAAAAAAAAATGCCGCCACCACCACACACCACACCACACCCCCCCTTGCTTCTGTGGATGCATCACTTTGCATTTTATGTGTTGTCTTGTATGTTTAAACTGTGTATTGGCTAAGGCATATAGAGTAGAAAGGCCTAAGAATAGGAGGAAAGTGCACACCAAAACAAGGAGGGTAAAAGCTAGAGTAAGAAGAAGTGCAGAGGCAGTGGGCGGTAGCTGCTAGCAGAGGTTGCCTTTTTAAAGGTAATGTTGCTACTGCCTGCATGTGATAATCCCATGATAGCACAGCAAAGATCAAGCAAACAGGGAAGAATTAACATAGAAAAGGGAATGCAGGGACAAAGAATGCCCAGATGGAGAAGGCTGCAGTTCCTGGGGGGGGGACAGGAACCTGTCTGGGAGGAGGCTGCTGTGTTGCTCGGATGTGGCTGTGGGGGAGTTGTCCTCTAAGGGCAGGGGAAAGGCAAAAGTTTGGAGTGCTGAATGCCACAGCCAGCACAGTTTACCACACCACCCCGTGTGTTCTAGGACTCTTAAGAGTCCCTCTGAAAAATGGCACTCCAAGCTGTGCTCCTTTCATCTTTACCTGCTTTCTACATGAGATCACCCGCAGCTCGATGTGGAGATAAAGTGCAGTAATTTCATGTGGGTCTTAGACCTTGCCTTTTGAAGCTGTAACACTGGGTCTTAGTTGTCTAGTTGTTTTCTAAAACTGGCATTGTGCTGAATCTGACTGGGACTGACATGTTTTTAATAGAGGTTTAATATGAATTTTAATTATGTCAATTGTATCGAGATTTCATTGTAAAATTAATTTGAAATTTAGATTATTTTTGCATGTTAATAATATAGATTTAGTTTGTATATGTTAATTTTCATGACCATGGATAATTATGGTTTTTATTAAGGAACTTATCATAAATCAAAGTGTTTCTGAAATGCAGTTTGCAGATATATCATATAAGGTATGCTGGTGTGCTTCTAAAATACATAAAACATTTTGATGTCAAATGGGCATGTTTTGCCTGCAGTCATAAGCAAGGGGAGTGAGACAACTGCTGTGCTATAAAACCTGCTCTTTGAGGGATTATAAGAAGCTTTTGTTTAACTATTTGATAATTTCTGGTTAAAGCTGAATTTATTGGTTAACTGCTTAACCCTACTTACAGACTTTTCTAAAAGATTGTTAGGGATGACAGAGAAAAGTCTATCTAATTGATAGGATAACTTAGCTATTGTGCTACCTCTAGGCAGTCATTCATTCTTAACTAATATTCAAATCTTGTAGAGAGTAACTGACTTTCAACATTACTGACTAACAGCAAAAAAAACCCCAAAAAGCAAAAAAAAACAAAACCAGAAAACGTCCAATGTAAAAATCAATACTTCGCAGTTCAGGTAATTGTCTTATTCATTATTACACCGATAATGAAGCTATTTCAGTTTCAAGATCTCTGCTTATTATGACAAAGTTCCCTTTCGAGTCCTTGGCTCAGTACATACAAATGGAACATGAGTAAAGAAGAACACAGTGTTTAGTTTTGAGGAAGTGTATATTAATCTGCCGTTAACTGCACATTAAACTGCACATTGTATTTACTGTTGGTAAAATGCTGCAGTATGGCAGGTAGTGGAAATAACTTTATTTTTACTTGGGGTTTTTGTAGAATGATTCTGTGTTTTGGATTCTCTGTCTCCCAGTTTGCTCTTATAAATAGATTTCAGAGAACATTTGATATGAATTTCTCTCTCTTCTGTAAATATCTGAAAGATGTGTCAGAATCAGTTCAAGTTTTGGTGAATGCTTATAAATTATTATTTGGTTCCTGATAGTAGGCTGCCTTTATTTAATTAATTATTTTCCCTTAAAAATATTTGAGTCAGTAAAAGCAATCATGGTGAAAGGTCCAGACATCTTACTTACAGTATTAGAGAGATAAATACCCATGCGAACAAACTTTTTAGGGCTGTGGTGTCTGAATTGAAAGTGATCCCTAGGGACTTCCTCAGCTGACTTGGTGTTGACATCTCTGTGTTTTATGGTAGGTGGAAATGATCCATTCAGAAAGGTAGTGCCACTTCAGCTCTAAGAGAAGAGGATGGTGTTAATAGGACAGCAGTAGATGTGACAGGTGGTCACATGCTAGAACATGGGGAAGGTTCTCAACAAATGTGTCTGGAGCAGGGTCCAAAACTTGCTGGGAGATGTTGGCTGAAATCTGTTGCTCTGTTGAAACAAGTCTTTCAGAGAAATAATTTTATTTGAGTAAAATTCAAAGGGAAACAAAGTTGGATGATAACAAAACCTGCCTAACTTTCTGACAGCTTGGCTGTGTCTAGTTTTGCTTTTGACCAGGCTTCACAGATCCAAGACTCTGGAAGAGGCTCTGTGGTGAGGTCAGGGGGTGTGACACTCCCATGGTTGGGGATCCTGTAGCTCCCAGCCAGCTGGTCTGCTTTGGGACTGGGGTTTCCTTGTAATTTGGAATTAGATAAAATTGAACAGAGGCATTTGCTTGCATTTGCCACTAACAAGATGTCTAGAAGTTGTGCATGCCCCACCATCACTGGAGACGTTCAAAGCCAAGTTGGATGGGGCTTTAAACAACTTGTTCTAGGGAAAGAGATCCCTGCTCATGCCAGGGGAGAGAGAGTAGATGGCCTTTAAAGTTCCTTTGCAGTCCAATCCATTCTATGACTGAATGTTTGGAGACAAGAATAAGACTCAGCAGGTATGTGAGGTTGTGAACCAAGACCTTTGTTTCATAGTTGTGGAAAAATATTCCTCAGTGCTGTTACTCGCTTTCTTATTTCATGCCTAAACTGGTGGCCATGGGATAGAGGTACAGAAAATGTAGGGCAGAGATACAGATCTCAGTTCTATTTTACACGTATCAGCAGCATGAGGAATGGCAGATACATGTGTGTGATGCCTCCAGGAGCAGGACCATGCTAGCACTGTGACCTGTGTACCAGGACCCTCCCACAAGCAGCTGCACAGAAGAGCTTTTGCTCATCACCACCTTCCAGAGTTTTGCTGAGAAGAGACCATTTGGGAAATTAAAGGGGAAAAATACTGTGGTCAGTTTTATTTCCTTCCAATACAAACTCTCTGGAGCCTCATGTAATTTCATGCAATTTAAGGGGGAAGTGGACTATTTGCTCTTCTGTTTCAGGCTCTGTGAACCTGTCTTCCTGGTGCAGGGATGAAATTCAGGCTGAGGAAAGCTGTGCTCGCAGACTGACTGACTGCCAGTAAGAACACAGTGTGAACGGATGAACATAAAAGCTGATTTTATCAGTGACACTCAGCAACAAGTCCTTTTAGTAACTGGAAAAACACCTATAAAATGTATAAACCCCAAGAGGTTTATATCTTCCTAGTTCATATAGTGCACTGGAAAAGAAAAGATATTCTAGCTGCATAGGACAAATTGTTTGGCTTGTTCTAGTGAGGATAGAAAAGAACTGATCCATAAGCTATTTTATAAATGTTGTCTTGCAAAGGGAGTACTTTGAAAAATCTGTGGGTTTATATTTTTTATATGGGCAGGTTATATTACTCCCTGGTGAATTTCTGCCAGCTTCTGCTGGGTTACAGTAGGCTTGAGGGTTACAGTACTCTTCCCCTGGAAGGTCTCATTAGCTTGCATGCCTTTTTGTCTTTGAACATCATATAATTCAGCAACATTATTCCAAAATACTTATTGGTCTTTCTTTACAAATAATAGAATCATAGAAAAGTTTTGGTTGGAAATGACTTTTAAGATCTTCAAGTCCACCACTGCCAAGTCTGCCACTAAGCCATGTCCCTAAGCACCATGTCTATAGATCTTTTAAAGCCCTCCAGGGATGCTGACTCCACCACTTCCCTGGGCAGCCTCTTTCAATGCTTGACAACTCTTTCAGTGAATAATTTTTTTCCTTATATCCAATCTAAACTTCCCCTGGCACAACCTGAGGCTGTTTCGACTTGTTTTCTCTCTTGTTACTTGGGAGAAGAGACGCAACACCCACCTTTCTATAATCTCCTTTCAGGGACTTATAGAGAGCAGTAAAGTGTCCCCTCAGACTCTTCTTCAGATTAAACAACCCCAGTTCTTCCAGACACTCGTTGTAAGACTTGTGCTCTAGACCCTTCACCAGCTTCATCATTGCTCTTCTTTGGACACTCTCCAGCACCTCGTTGTCCTTCTAGCAGTGAGAGACCCAAAATGTGACACACTGTTCAAGGTGCTGGCCACCCAGCCAGATATTTTCCATCATCAATATACTCGGTCTACAGCTCTCTTCCAGATGCATGGTGGAAAAGAACCTTGTAATCCCATACAAAGGAATGGAGATTCTTTCCCACAACAGTGGCAGGGCAAAGGTTTCCAGGGAAGATGCTGCATCTCCTGCCTGCCTCCCTCTTGGATGAAAAGTCACTGACTAGCAACTTGCCTTCTTAAAGCAGTGCAGACACAGTGTCCCATGAGGCTCTGTATGTGTTCGCCCTGTAGGACTTCAGGAGTATTACTGGCAGTGATGATGCTCTTTACCTTCTTCTTCCTGTGAGTAGATGGCTCTTGCTTTGGAACTTATGAACTAGATCTTCTGCCTTGGAGACTGAAATACTTTTAGTGCATGTGTCAACTGTGCCCACATCCTAAGGTAATCAAAATGAACCAAAATGAATTAATAATGTAGCTTTCCTGTATGTCATGCCCACAAATGATGTTGAGGGGTTTTTTCCATTAGCTTTGGTTATTCATAAATGAACTTAATGTTGTATATGCCTGCTGACAATTCTAGCTACTGCTCTATCAGGAGCAGTTCTGAATTTTTTGTTGTAGCTTTTATTGTAACACACAGATGATGATTTGGGACTGTGTTCAGCAATGTTCATTTCAGGTTAGCCAGAGGTTACTTAATTACTGTGAAACTAAAATTGAAGCCCTAGGCTCTTAACTGATGGGGATTTTATGATGGGCTGTTGCATCTGATAGCCTGATTTTTGAAGGCATAAATTTGAAATTATTTAATAAGGTTTGATTTTTTTTTTTTTACTTCCATTGAGTGCTGATTTGATTTTTTTTCCCCAGTGCTGTGTCTAAAAATCAGTTCTCAGTGATTTAAAACTCAACCTGCATGTCCTAGTAGAATAATAAACAACTTTTTAATGACTTTCTTAAAATCACTTCCATGACAGTAATAGACATACTCTTACAGGTAATGAGGACTGGCATTCCAGTGGTATGGAGCTCAGACTGGTTTTGTTCCCTCCAGCAGATGTAAAAAGCTCAGGGCAAAAGCTCCAGTCATGTTGGATTGAGTGCCCAGGATGTATCTGCCTCTGCTGCAGAAAGGACTTTGTTCTGAGCAATTTCACACCTGGTTTTCACTTGGTTAAACTCAAGCTTGCACAGCTAGGTGGATCCTTGTGATTACTTGTGAGGCAAAGTGACCACTAACCTGTAGCCTTTAGCTAGCATTATTTCTGAAGGGAGGATTTAATGATGGCATTGCAAAGCAATTCCAGCTATCCTAGTGAAAGCCCTGCTTGTTTTCCTCCACCTTGAAATAATGAGATAATACCTTCTTTTTCAAACCTTCCTCTCAGTCACATGCAACCAGACTCTTCTGTCTTTTTATCCTGCCTGGAAAGTAGTCAGTGCCCCTTCTGGAAGGGATTACAGAAAGCTACAGAGGTTTAGGGGCAGCAATTCTTTGGTTTGGGCTAATGACCTCACCAGCATGAGCTGCTCGGATGGGAAGAAAGCAAATTCAAAATCCCTCCGAACTGATGTTATGTGATGGAGGGGAGCTGCAGGAACAGTCACTGAAGGGCAAGCAGGATGGATGAAATAGCAACCTGGTTTCAGAGCTAAAACGAAAGGCTGTAAAGGACAGGTGGCTGCAGCAAATCTTTTCCTGCCTGAGGACTGGATGCTGCTGAAGCTGCTTGTGTTGTGATGAGGAAGAAGAGCTACAAGTCACCAGAGGAACTGGTGAGAAAAGTCATGGAGGAAAAAACAAATTGCAGGTAAAAAGGCAACAAAACAAGCAGAGTCTTGGCCAGGCTCTTTAAGGCAGATGGCACTGCTTGTTGCAACAGCTGCAACTGTAAATCCAGGGGACAACAGAGGCAGCTGACAAATATTTAAAGATTGCTGCCAGCTGTTGAGTCCAAACCATATCTCCTTCTCTCCTAAGGAAAGAAAACATATTGGGACTTCTTTACCATCACTTTATCATTGGTTAGCAAAGATGATATTTAAATACTGCTAGAAGGATCAAGCTTCTGAATGGCAGCAATGTCTTATCATGCAGCAAGATACTTAAGCCTAATGGATTTATTTGCAGCCTCTTGATGTGTCTTCCTCCTTCCTCTGGCTCAGCAGCCTGCTGGTCTCCTTACTGCTGCTTGGGCAGAGCAGTTGCAGCTCTCTGGGTGGGGTAAGGAGGTAGAAGGTGTCCTGGGTGACAGTCAATGCTCTTCCACATTGAGGACTGCTTCCCATTTCTTGCTTCCTCAGTTTGCCCACCAAATGCAGCTAGAACTGCAGTTCTGTCCTGTGAAAACTGTGCTGCCCTTCCTTTGACTTTTGCTGCATCTTCTGCATGCTGGTTGCCCTAGAAAACAGTCAGAGTGGTCTTGCCTGTCCTTTGTCCCTTGCAAGTGTTCTGCTTGCTAAGCAAGGTAGTTCCTTCTCAGAAGGAAAGTGCACCTCTGTACCCTCTCTTCTCTGTGCTTATAGATTTGACTTCAACCTCCAGTACTTCTCTTCCCCCAGGACCACTTTATTTTTATCCACAAATGGTGTAACCTCCATGGTTTGTGATACCCAGTGGAAATGTGAGAGACTCTTCATCTGAAGGAGTGCTCAGAAATATTTTCCACCCACAGAGTGTTGATAAGAGACTTTGTCAAAGTTCTTCTGGGTAAGCACACAGTTCTTAAATTTCATAAAAAGGGATCAATGTTGTGAGTCTCTCTTTCCCTCCTGATTTTGTTGTGTTTCTGTTTCATCTGAAACTCAGATAAAATAATTGGCCTTGAGGGGCAAACAACTGGATTTTTGTGAATCTACAAGTGACTGGTAGAAAAGAATGGGCATTATTTTAAACCCTTTTATTAAAAGGTTTTTTTCTAAAAGCAAAAAGGGTACCATCAGAACTGCTTATAGCTAAAAGTGATGAATAAATGCATTGGGAATACTGAATTCATCCGTCTGAATCCTAAGAAGAACATAAAATCACAAAGGGATGTCAGAGGACACAGCTGGTCACCATCAGGAGAGAAGAGGCTACTGTGGTCTGCTGAAGAGGGAAATATTATGACAATATTATCTTTCCTGTCATGTACTTGCCAAGCTTCAGCTCTTGCTTAGGGGTTTGGTGTAATTTTCCCAGGCACACTGGGTTTGGTATCGTTTGCCCTGCAGCCCCCAGTGAAGTGAAACTTTTGGGTGAAGAACACAGGAGTGGATATTATGTGAATAAAATAAAAAATTGGTTATGACTTTGAAACAATCTGGACCCTAGGCTTGCCAAACATCTCCTTGAGCAGGAGAAAGACACATTCTCCTGCCTGAACATCGTACATTGCTGACGCAGGAGCAGCAAGAAGTTGAGCTGACTGCTCTGCTGCTGCTCTGAGCAGTGGGTGGGAAGGCAGCATCTCTGGGGCTGTTGCTCTGTGTTTCAGGGTGGCATTACTGACACCATGCCCTGATGGGGCGCTTTGTGGGGACCACTAAAAGGATGAGTAACAGCTGGGGATGCGAGGGGAGTCCAGTCTGCAATTAATGGCTGCACAATTGCACCTTGCAGATGCAATGCATGCACCCGTTCTACAGGAGAATCCGTCCCACAGGCAGATAAAAAAAAAAAATAGATATTTTGCTCGGCAATTGTATTGAGTGGTGAATTCTCTTCACTTCAGTAAACATAATTATATCCAAGTCTCATTTGTCTCTTTCTCCATTAAAATAAAAGTATTCCTAACAGGATTTCCCTTCAGCTGGACCATGCCTACTTTTGCTGCAATTATCTGATTAAGGCTGTCATGGATTTTGTGCTTAATTGTACTGCAAAGAAGCATGAATACTGCAGGAAGCCTGAACTGGTCTTTTGCCACTCAAGGACAGTGAGTGCTCTGTGACAGATACCAGCTCGTGCCTTCAGTGGTTTTCTCATGCTTGCAGTTCCTCCACAGATTCCATTCTGAGTGCTCTGATTTCTTGGTGAAATTGTGTTTGTTATGTTCTTTCAGCTTCTCCTCGAAAAAAACTCACTGGAAAATTTCAGCTGAAACATTTTATGCAGGGTTTTATAAAAGCAAAATTATTGAAAAATTATGGATTTGATTGACATGTGGAGAGGCATTGTTATTGAAGAGGTTGATGTAGCTGGAAAGAAATCTTTCAGAGCTTTAATGATAATTTATATTTTATTTTGAACAGACAAGTTCAGAAAAAAAAATATCAAGAGTATTTCAGTGAACCTAAGTGATATTCTTCTCTGAGTTTGTGTGGCCACTGTATCTACCATTTACAATTTCTCATTACATATATTGCATTTTCTCAGAAAGCAGCATAGCCAGTTTTTTTGGCAACTTCATTATATTGTTATGGTGTTAACTTGTGAGATGTTTTTCATTCATTTTCATAAGCAATAGTGGGACAGAGGCATGACTCCAAGGACATCTGTAGGTGATTACAAAAGACCCTTGACTGCCACTCTAAGGATCTGACACAGCCATAGAATGACTCTTAAATAGTTGTTTCCATCACAGTTAATGTATAAGCAATGGAGCTCACAATATCCTGGGGGCCCTTGCACTCCTGGCATATTAGTGTACCACTGGGAACTCCTGGGGATGCTGCCCTCAGCCAGGAAGTTGCCCAGGAAGCAGCCATGTTCAGGAGAGAGAAAAGGAGAAGGAATGCTAGGCATAGAGCTGCTGTGAGAGTTGGTCAGATCTGGCATATGTTTTTGTAATAGCTACTTGTGAGGAGATCTGTCAAAAATCAGAGATTTCCCTTCAGATTACTTAGATAATTAAAAATACTGGCTTAACATTCCCTCTCCCCCCCCCCACTTCTTTCTTACTGGAGACTGGTTCTAACAATTTTTCCACATATTCTGTATTTGGAATTGAATTTTAGAAATTGACTGTCTGGGCAAGAATTGAAATCCATTCCTGTGGACAGAAGAGTGTTACTGGTTTTGAAGACCAAGAGTGTCCTCCTTAGAGTGTTCCTCAAACCTTAAGATTCCTTTCTTTGGTTACTCTATGGCAAAATGCAGATCTTTATTTTTATTGACTCATGCATTTCTCTGTCACACCATGCTGATCTGTTACAGACTGGACCGTGCAATACCATTCCTTCTCTGCTGTTGTGATTTCTGCATCCTGCTCCCTTCTTTGGAGGTGTTTAATAAAGTCAGCCACTACTGTACAGCGATCAACACACAGCTCTTGGGTAGACAGTTGTATGCCATATTCATCATTCTCTGTTACATCTACTTGTTTGGTAGCTAGCAGACTAATAGGAAAGATAATCACAAAATGAGGAGAAAAATCTCCTCTCACAGCAGGACCTTACCATAGCTCCTTGGAGCTTTCAGAAATACCAGAAGGAATTATGCCTGTCAAAGCACTGATCCCAAAAATTGTGACTAATCAGAGGGCAGGTTATATATTTTGCAAATACAATTTTACTTGACATGATGCAACATTTCACCTTGATTGGGTTTTCTAAATGTGTCTGGCCCTCAAACTTTTCCTGAAAAAAAGAAAACACTCTGCTTTAACACACATCCTTCTCTAGCTTTACTAGAGGTTTGGTTAATACTGAGGAAAAAACATCTCTTTGAGCCCTGATTTGCTGCTGATCATGTGTCAAATACAGGTTTTTGGGAATCTGATGCCTAGAATGAAGCCGATAGTTCAGAGAAAAACAGCAAAAGGATGTGCAAGGCTTGGCAGGATTCATTTTTGAGGAAAACTTAGAACTGAGAAGTTTTGTTAGTTAAGTAGTAGTTGCTAGAGGTAAAAGGAGAAAATGCAGCCAACCTACAAACTCCAAGGGAGTAAGTACAAGGGTGTAGAGACAGCTCTTTACATGGTAAAATAAGAATTCTTTCAAGCAGTGCGAAATATAAAGTAGAAAAATCTCAAGTGAATACATTCATCTCTTCCCCTGGAAAAAAGGTTTGCCAATGAGCACTTAATTTGCAGTTTATCCCCCTCTGTTCTTAATAAAATGCTGCTCCATTCTCTTTACTGCAGTGGCAGCGAGCGCAGGTCAAGCGCTCAGCCGTGAGCCAGGGTGCAAGCCCAGAAGATGCTCAGTGCTGACCCACAGTACCACAAACTGATCAAAACTTAGCAAGGCACTGCCAGGAGTGGGAAGCTCTTATTCCTGTCTTTTCTCTGAGTTTCAGTGCTTCTTTAGCCATAGTTCAATCTACTGTGTTACCCGTAAGCTGCTGGCAGGGTAATCCTGGCAAGCCTTGTGTTTCAGTCTCACTGGTGGATAAAATAAAGTGATTTACTGCCTGTTAGTGCTGTGGCATTACCAGTAGAAGCCAGAGATAAATTCCTTACTTACCTGTGTTGGGGCTCCTTCCATTCCTTGTCAGGTTGCTCTTGGATCACTTCCAAGTAGATCTATTAGTTTGTATGGGGACCCGAGAAACAAAAGCAAAGCATCATCCTGCCTTCTGACTTGCTCTGACATAGTCTTTTCCTTGACACCATCATCTTCCTGTTTCACTGGCTTGGATTTATTTAGATGTGATCATGCCACTGATTTGCATATTTACTCTTTATTTTTGCTTCTTATCCTTTTCTGGTCTCCTCATGAACTTGCAGGAGCGTCGCCTGGAAAGCATGGTGACAGAGCTAATTCTCTTTAAAATAAGATATAAAATGTTGGCAAAATAATGTTGGGAGTGGAGTTAAGTCAGGGAGGAGCTTGGCCTGGTGGCCTGATACTGCTAAAAACCTTCCAGCTGCTGCTGTAAGAGCTCTGTAACTGCTGATCTTCAGATCTGAGAAGTGAGGAGGATGCTCTGAATGCAGAAACCTCCTTGAATCTTTGGAGAGAAATGTTGTAACAGCCCATCCTTCTTCTGGGGAGACACAGGGGTGTGTGTTTATCATTGGTGTAGGAAACCTAACCTACCTGGCATGGTACAGCTCCAGCTGTGAGTTTCCACAGCATTTGTGCTGTTGACCCAGAGCTATGTTAAAAAAACTCACGTTATTTTCTGGTGTGAAAATTCACCCAAAGGCACCCAAGTATGATAGCTATACAAGAAACTTCACAGCTTTGCTGTGCTGTGTCAATTCCATGATTATAGTCTATCACCCTGAAATTCCAGTTAAGATACAAGAGTGTCAGTAAAAATGATTTTTTTTTTCCTTGAGTTTTAATTACGATCTTATGCTAATTTTATTTAATTCTTCAATACAGAAATGAAATGGGAATTATTTTTGTGTTTCTGAATAATTTTCGAGGCATAAAACTTGAAATAGGAGGTTCATAGATACATGTACATCTGCAAAACTAACTTTAATTTAAGGTACTCTATCTTATGTTCTTGCTTCAGCACCATTTTCATATATAATTGTAAAGGAATACAATCCAGTCTGCTTAATGGAAATCATGCATAGGCAGGTTTAAGAGGAAAAATTTCCATTACAGTTGGACTAAAAGTGTATGTACAGATTTCAGAATTTCATGGTTGATTTCATTTTATATCACTAAAATTTAATATAATTTATTTTGAAGTTAGTATTGAAAATTAAATTATAGTTGAAAAATATCCCTAAGCTTCTACCATTATAATGGCAGTTGTGATGTTTAAAGAGTTTTTCATAAAAGCCTAATGGTACTAATAAGCATTAAGTGTGTATCAAATGTGAAATATGGATGCTTTTAATAATACAATTTGTAAAAAATTTACTTTAGAAAAAAAGTATGGTTTATTTTGTTGGTTTTTTTTTTCAAAAATAACTTCTTATTTTAAAATAAAGTGATATGGATATTTACCAATAATATAATGTATTAAAATTTATTATTATTGTTTATTTTAAAGAATTATTTTTGTTTATTTGGTAAAGGGTTGGTTTTTAACATATCTCCAAGGAACTTTTTTGCACATTATCAATATATATAATGCCATATTTTATATGCAAGTTATGTATTCAATTTTTTCAACTTGGGATGGCTTTTACTTATTTTTAAAATGTAATGAAAGTGAAAAAAAACCAAGCCAAAACACCTTAGCCTATTGCAATGAAGGAAAAATAATTATAAATGGGAGTAATGAAGAGTTTTGTTCAGTTCTTCAGTTCCTGTTTTTTGATCTAGTCGGGATGATGGTTCTCAAAATAGCAGCTATCCTTGGTCAAATCAAGCTGTGCTTCTGATCTCTTAAGATCTCCTAAACCTGAAGTTTACAGTTTGAAAAAAATAATTAATTAATTTCTTCTTTTTACACATTTCCTTTGTAGTAATTCCCAGCTCTGGCCAGGAGAAAATCTCTCAGAAGAAGACAAATTTTTCCCCTAATCTCAGTCCTTGAAAATGCAATCCTTGGAAGTAGGCAGGTGATTAGTAAAGCTTTAGGTTTGGGTTTTTTTTTAGGATTTCTCCTCCATGACACATAATATCTGTAAGGTAGCATAGCTTTATTTGAGCACTATCAGAAGGTTTTGTTGACTCCAGCTCCCAAATATATCTCTGGCAGAGACAGAATGAAAACACAAAAATCACTGAGTATATTTTTATCAGGTACACTGTCAGGGAATAAGCCACAATTATTATTGGTATTTTTTTTTTCTAGTTATGGAATTAAATCCTATTTTAATCTAAGGGTAAAAGGGGAAAATTAATGCTGTTTGCTCTGAAATATGGCACTGTTCTCTACATAGCTGGGAACAGACTGGAAGTTTTCTGAGAAATTGTTTGCTTGACTACATATTATCAATATGAATTCAATTTGCAGAGTAGGTGTAGTCCCAGAACAGTACAATATCAAAAATAACAGCTTTCTTCTTTCCCCTTGCCAGTACCTGCTCCAGCTCGTTCTGGTGCATCCCAATGTGTGGTGTGAAGCTGCCTCCTTGTTGTACCGGCACGGAAAGTTTCACTTATAAATCACAAAGGAACAGACTCTGCTATCTAATCTCTTCTTTGATTCAGGTGTTGCTCTGACCACAAGAGGCTATGATTTAATGTCTGTCATGCAAGTGCAGAAGAGATCCCTGTGATACCTCCAGGCTTAGAAAACCGGAATGTGTTTTGGGTGGGTCTGTCCCCCACACTGGGACCTTCCGTGTCTCTTGCTGATTCCTTGCATGAGGGTGATTATGTGAGAGGGTCAGACACCAAGTCAGCTCCTGCAGCATCAGATCCCATGCCTTAAGTCAGAGAATGAGAGAGTTTCTGCTTCTTTGCTTTAATGGCCAGCACAAGAGTGCAGTGATATTTTTGACCAGCACCTTGGAAGCTTTGCTCTCTTGTGAGGTGTGGTACAGCAGTTCCTGGTGCAGGTTAGAGAAGAGGCTTCTCCTGATGTGTGATTTCTTACTCACAGATAAATCTGAATGCCACACAGCTTGGGAAGCTGGTGTCATCTCCCTCTTCTCAAGGGTGGTTCACTCTTACCTCTACTTCTCCTGCAGTTCCCATCAAAGTTTTGTTCTGCTGAGTTCATGCCAGCAAAACTTCTCCTAAACTATCTGTTTAGGAGAAGCAAGGGCTCCCCTGTTTCTTACCCATACATATGCAGTGGATATCTTAAAGCAGAAAAGATGTCTTTGTCATTCTGTAGTAAAATTAAGAAATGTTTTTGTGTTGCTCCACATCTACTATAATTTATGTTAGGAGATCTGAGAAGCTGTTTAGTAGATGAACAGCTTTCTACTGCAAAGTACCATTGCTATCAGCTGGCACATGATGACTACACTGCTCTTTCCCTGACTCAATGGCCTGGTCAGGCTTGATCTGACACGAAGGTTTAAAACTTATAGCACTTCTGTTGTTGTTGACATGTTCAATAATATAGGTTAAACCAGTTACCACTGAATAGTTAGCATGGCCAGCCAAATCCAGTCCTGGTGGCATACCTGGTTTGTACCAAGACTGATTTGACTCCCTTATTGATAACAATTCACCTTTACAGATCCTCTTTGAATGAAATACTGTACCAAATTTATGCCTTGTTTTATTTCCTCAGCAGTGCAAGAGAAGTAATTTTATTTTGAAGCTAAAACACTGGGCTGGCACACTCATTGCCAGGCTGGATGTTAATTATGCAGCTTAAGTAATTTCAAAATAGAGAAGGGTTGTAAACTGTAAATTGAACCCTGATAAAAGACACTCTTTGGAGAGATTCACCTTTGACTCCTTTGTTCTTCTGTACCTGACTCTATCAGTGAGAACACTTCAGTCCTCATCCATCCATGTTTTGGTCAGCAGTGTTTGGCACAGGAAAGCAGATGGCTGTCCCCTGTGCTGAGCAGTCAGATCCCCTGCATGGAGCAGTCTGTAGTAAGTACTTCCACAGGCCACAGGTGAGGAGTCATTTCTCAGTCCCAGCATTGTGTGCTGCTTGCACTTTTCCCTCTAAAAGTCCTTCTTTCACAGCCTGAGTTAGTCAGGCTTGGTTTATATCCTTTTGTTCTTGGGACAGTGCAGCCTTGTAGGTTCATTAGATGCATAACTGCCACTGTTGTACCCTTGCTGAGTCTGCCTCTTGCTGGTATGGATGCCAAGTTCTTCAAGTGTCATCTTCTAATGGTCCCGTTAGTTCTCTGCTGCTCCTCTTCCAGTTCAAGTTTATCTTTGCTGTGGAGTCTTTTATTGCTATGAGAAAGTGAAAAGTAATACTACTGCCAATAGCTATTTCAGTGTGTAGCTTTATGCTAGCAAATAGTGTCCAGTTGTATAGTCATTGTCCTTGTCTACCTTGCAAAGTTAAGAATGGTTGGAGAAAAAGGCTTTAGAAAGGTGAGCCCTACATGTTAGCTCTATGAATTCTTAGATTCAGAACAAACATGGTATGCAGGCTCAGGATGTCTGCAGTTGATCTGAGCACCCATTCTTGCTCAGCTCATCCAGAACATATGGTCATGCTGTTTTTAAGGGTTGTTTGGACTTTTTAAGGGTCTGCGTGGACAGAATCACAGAATCATCTGAGGCCCTCTGAAAGGACCTCTGAGATCATCAAGTCCAACCCTTAATCCACTGCCACTGTGGTTACCAGACCATGGACACATCCAATCTCTTCTTAAAAACCTCCAGGGACAGAGAATCCACCACCTCCCTGGGCAGCCCATTCCAATGTCTGATCACCCTCTCTGTAGACGTTTTCCTAATATCTAACCTAAACCTCCCCTGGCAGAGCTTAAGACCATGTCCCTTGTGTGACCGGTAGCTGCTTGGGAGAAGAGCCCGACCCCCCCTGGCTACACCCTCCTTTCAGGGAGCTGCAGAGAGAGTGATGAGGTCTCCCCTGAGCCTCCTCCAGGCTGAACACCCCCAGCTCCCTCAGTCCTGCCTCACAGGACTAGTGCTGGAACCCCTCACAGCCTCCTTGCTCTTCTCTGGACCTACTCCAGCACCTCAATCTCCTTCTTGAACTGAGAGGCCCAGAACTGGACACAGGACTCAAGCTGTACTCACCAGGGCTGAGTACAGGGGCAGAATCCCTTCCCTGAACCTGCTGGCCACACTGTTCCTGATACAGGCCAGGATGCCATTGGCCTTCTTGGCTACCTGGGCACACTGCTGGCTCATGTTCAGCTTCCTGTCAATCCAGACTCCCAGGTCCCTTTCTGCCTGGCTGCTCTCAGCCACTCTGTGCCCAGCCTGGAGCTCCCCATGGGGTTGTTGTGGCCAAAGTGCAGGACCCGGCACTTGGCCTTGTTGAACCTCATCCTGTTGGAATCAGCCCAACTCTCCAGTCTGTCCAGGTCCCTCTGCAGAGCCCTCCTGCCTTCCAGCTGATCCACACTCCCCCCCAGCTTAGTGTGATCTGTGAATTTGCTGATGATGGACTCAGTCCCCTCATCTAAATCATCGATGAAGATATTAAACAGAACTGGGCCCAGCACTGATCCCTGGGGGCACCATGGCTGCCAATTGGATCAGCACTGTTCAGCACCGCTCTGAGGGCCTCCAGCAGTTCCTAACCCAGCACAGGGTGCTCCTGTCTGAGTCCTGGGCTGACAGCTTTTCCAGGAGAATGCTGTGGGAGATGGTGTCAAAGGCTTTGCTGAAGTCCAGGTAGGCTCCATCCACAGTCTTCCCCTCATACCCCAGGCAGGTCAACCGGTCATTAAAGGAGATCAGGTTGGTCAGACAGGACCTGTCCTTCCTAAATCCGTGCTGACTGGGTCTGATCCCCTGTCCATCCTGCAGGTGCTGTGTGATTGCCCCCAGGATGATCTGCTCCATAACCCTGCTAGGCACTGAGGTCAGGCTGACAGGTCTGGAGTTTCCTGGGTCCCTAACCTTTTGTCCCTTTTTGTGGGTTGGTGTGACATTTGCCAACTTCCAATCATCTGGGACCTCCCCAGTGAGCCAGGAGTGTTGGTAAATGATGAAGAGTGGCTTGGTGAGCTCTTCCACCAGCTCCCTCATCACCCTGGGGTGGATCCCATCTGGTCCCTCAAATATAGTCTACAACTTTATCTAAATGTATGCTTGAAGGGAAAATTTAGTGCTAGGCAAATCTGAATTTGAGCAGCCCAAGTGCCAGAGTCAATGGCCTATTGGGCAACTGTCTTCTGAGGTCCCTGCTGTGATTTCAGTCCCTGGTTGCCAGTCAGCCCTTGCCTGCTCTGGGAGGCTCCTCCTTGATCCCCTGCAGGCCCAAGCTGGGATGATGCTGGGGCCTCGTGCCCAGGGCAGGGGAATGTCAGTCCCCCCTCTGCTGATCTTGACACTTAAGGATGGGCCGGAAACAAAAGGGTAGATTTTTAGAAGAGAATGTTTGGAGAGTTTCAACAAGCACCAAGGTCATAGGTGGAAACCATGAGACTTTCAGACTCCTGAGTCACAGAAATCTCAGTCCATCTCTAATGGCTTTTAAAGTTCTAGGGTTGAAAAACAACCTGGGTAGGACATAATGATGGGTTCTTACAGCTGCATCATATCCCTGAGGACTGCACACAGAGTAAGGGAGGAGGAAACAAGAAAAATATAATGGTGAGTGTTAAGAAGAATTTGTTGAAATTTTTTTTTTTTTTTTTAGAAGTGCTGTAAAATCTAATTCAGCTAGGATAAGCATTAGTACAGAACACTTCTTCACACTGTACAATTGCTACTGATCTGCCTGCCTTTGTGATATATGTACTTCAGCTACAAATGCATATTTTCTCTTTTGGTAATAAATTCTTTTTGATAGAGTGACTCCCTAAAACCAAGATCTCATGATCTGATTGATTTAAATGCCTGTTATGAGGCTGTGTTTTTTTTTCTGTCTGGCAAAACAGATGACATACATTTGACTTAGGAGCCAAGTAAATTGGGGAATTGTCTTAAAGCAGGAAGATGGATCATCAAACAGGCTACGGCAAAAAATGGTGCATACTTTGGGTGTAAAATGTAGATTAAATCCTTATGAGCACAGAAAGCTTGCTACTGAGAGCAAAGCCTAAGTACTTAACTCTATGTGTGATCATGTGTCCTTGTGCCAAAGCAAAAACAGAGAGAAATATGATGAATAATAAGTGGACTTGGATACCAGTACTGTGCCCAAGTTACAGCCAGCAGGCTCCGGATATGGGCAGGAAGTAGGGTGTAGCATCTGAGGTGAAGCATCCCCAGTCTCATATATGGCTGACTTGCAGGAAGCTTTAGAAATTTTGATTACTATATGTACAATAATGTGATGAATAAGTGAATTTCTGACATTATTGTGCTACTAAGGCAGAAGGGGTTCTACAGGGATATATGTGTGAAAGAAAAGCTAATTTGGTATCGTTCACTAGTGAGATACTTTTTGTTAAAAAATGGGGTTACCAGCAGCAAGGAAGTTTAAGGAACAAGGCAAATCCAAGGGATTTTATATTTGGTGTTTGTATTATGTTTTTTTTATTATTTTCTTTTTCCATTCTACATTATATACCTAGGATTTTCCTGTGAGCATACTACATCTAGGATCCTGTTTGTCTTACTGGACAGTGTTATTGGCTGGGTTTTTTCGGTTCTTGTAGCTTAAGCATAATGGTAAGGGATGTGTCAGAACTTTGCACTACAGGGCAAGAAAGAATAGCTAAACATCTAAGCTTTAACTCTACAACCATATTAAAACCTCAGATTTAGTAGACCTTATTTAAAATAGTAAACCAAGAAGCACAGATTGGCTGCATTACAAGTGATATAAAACAAACAGCTTCTGAAGACATATTGTTGATATTAATTAAGAAAATGATGATCTGGAGACACAGCAAGAATATTTCTTCCTTTTCTAGCAATCAGGGGCAAAGTTTACTGAACTTCACTGAGACAAGGACTGTCCCAAATATTGTAACAGTAGATATACCAACATAACATATCTATAAAAGAATAAAAATTGCAGGGGATTATTTGATTCAATTTTGTGTCCCTCCAGGCTTATTCCAGTGAAACAACTTTATTTTTTTGTATTTCAAGATGAGTTAGTGTATTGTTGAAGGAAAGCCAAACCAGATTGGGTCTGCAGAGCTCATCATTAAAGAAGAAATCCAACGAACAACACAGGCAAATGTTTTCCAATACATTATTTTTCTTAAAAAAATAGAGGTAGACTAATGAAAAGAATACTATTCTTTTTCTACTATCTAATATTTTCCTTCAGCACCCTTGGACTACTTTCCAATAGACATTTGTTGCATGAAAGGCAGAAACATTTTCATCTGAGAACTGAGAAATATTTCAGTCCTATAATGCCTGTTTGGGGCAGGGATTTGGAAAGAGACCCGAGGTTCTTTCTGTAGCAAGAGATGCACAGGGTTCATGCCCTTTCTTGGCATCCATTGCCATGCAAGTGAAAAGCCTTGTAGCACATCCTTTAAGAGCAGACAAAAAGATAAGTGCACTGCACTGCCCTAATAACTGTTTCATCTGAAGAGATGGCTCCTGAACAGTCTGGATGTGCAGAGGGTTAGATCCCCAACTGGGACTGTTATTCAGGCACATTTCACCAACAATAAATGTGACCCAAAAGCTACTGTTCTTTGAATTAAGCAGCTTAATCAAATGTCAGATGAAACATGGTACAAACTGGAAATAGGAAGGCAGAGCTTGCCCAAATGCAGCTTTTTCTTCTCTTGATATGTTGACTGAAAAGAAAGTTAAGATATTATCTCTACTAAATCTTATTTTAAAAGCCAGAAATCCAATGAAACAAATTTATAGTACTTGTCTTTCAGTCTGCTTTTTACTTCCTTGCTTTTCTCAGTGTTAATACAGCACCAGAAATATTTTACAGCTTCTCTCTTTGGTGCATGCTTACTACCTGTGTTGGATGATGACTTGTGTCTGCTGTAAGAAAACAAATCATCCTCATCTTTAGTGCCTAGGATAAAAGTCTATAAAGAAAACACAAAAGTAGTTTTTTTATGTCATGAACATGAAAAACAAAGAGTAGGATCTCCAGTATTTCCATCACAGAAGGGGAGCTAGTCCCTTCAGTTTGTGGATTTGCACAAACATCATACATGCAACCACAAATGATTGTTGCAGGTGTTGCAAACCACTCTGCAGGTGAAGTTCTCCTCCCAGGTGCAGGAGAAGTCTAGAACTGACCTATCGGGAACAGTGACTTCCTTGATAAAGAGTGAGGAAGCTTAGGAAGTGTTCTTTTGTTATTCCTTAGTTACAGAGCAGGGTTGGGGTAATGGCACAGTAAAGCCCTCCCGCCAGTTTGGTGCCTCCAACAAAATGTGGCTGTTTGAGGCACCTGAACTCTTCAGGAATGGAGATGGTTGGCACTGGCTGGTTTGCCTAGTTAAGAGTGAAAAACCAGACAAGGGCAGGTAAGGGGTGGTGTGAGAGAATGGAGGCTTTAAAGAGAGGCAGCACTTAATGAAGATCTGGAGTGTGAAGCTAAGGAGCTGGGTAAATATTGTGAGAAGGCAATTTGCCATGGAGTTCAAGGCTTTATTCTGCTGCTTTATCATTCTGGCCTGTTCCTGTGCTCTGGGGCATCTCACCTGTCATCAGCTAAGATTTCATAGAATCACAGAACTATAGAAGGAAGGGATCCTGAGTATGATCTAGTTCCAACCATCTTGCATGGGCAAGGACACCTCCCACTAGACCAGGTTGCTCAAAGCCCCATCCAGCCTGTCCTTGAAGACTTCCAAGGATGGACCATCCACAGTTTCCCTGGACAACCTGTGCCAGTGTCTCACCACCCTCATAACAAAGAGTTTGCTACCAATGTCTAACTTAGATCAAACCTCTTCCAATTTAAAGCCATTAAAGATTTGATCAGCAGGGAGGAGCCAGAGGACAGCAGAACCTTAGATACCAGCTGTGTTTTGAGGATGGTATCTGGATTTTTACGTTTTATGCTGAAAGAGATTGGCTGGGAAAGGAAAGAAGCTGCTGAGCTTGTTAGAGACCCACAGGGGAAAAAGTGTTCTATGAGACAGTTTGAGAGTTTTTAGTTGTTTTGGCAACCGTTATTAGACATGGCCCATAATTACTTCTCTAGCTATAGAGGAACGTAATTTGCTTTTAATTACTGTATTAGCAAAATTAGCAGTAGGGAAACCAACAGGAAAAGAAGTTTAATGCTGAATTTCTTTCAGACCTGTTCTTTGCCAGTCTAGGAAGGCAAAAATATTTGAGCAAAAATAAATTATGTTCTAATGAGCCCCAAGCAGTCACATTCTGATACTGGGGAGAAAATAACTATTCTAGATAGCAGAGAGCTGGCTTCTAGCATAGTCCTACAAATTGGAAATAATAGCATCTTTCCATTGCAATTTAAAAATTGTTACTCAGTGCTGTTCTTCTGGTGCTTTGTGATAGATGCCAGGAGTGGAGGCTGCTCTGCTCCAAGTGTGAGTCAGATAATAAATTTCTGAGCTGTAGCAGCATTACACCTTTTCTTTTGTTTCCTCAGAGAGATACTGTAAGACTGCATAATCAAGATTCACCCTCACAGCCCAGTATTTTATTTTTAAATTGTTCTGTAAAAGAATTTCAAGTCCTGAAGGAGATGTTTTACCTCCCATCACGGGCAAGCCTCCTCAGGAATCTGTGCAGGAAAAGGCTGCGTGCATCTTCTTACCTTGAATCTCAAAGAAATTTAGTGGATTTCCTGACCTCTTAATCTTCTCTCTGAGAAATCTTTCTAACCAGTAATGAACATTAAATCACTGTTGCTCTGTTGGTGTGCAGCACTTCAGTCAGCAGTCCTTCCAAAATCAGTACTGGCAGGCAATCTGCTGCAGCTCCTACAGTGTTTATTTTTAGAGATAACACATTGCTTGGGAAAAAAAAAAACCACAAAAACAAACCTAAAAACCAAAATGTTTCATTTTGATGGTGGCAGAGCTGGAAAAGCTCTTCAAGATGCTTTTCCAGTATGTGAAAGGAACAAAACATTTGGATTTAATTTTTGCCTCCCTGCTGCCTGGTTGGCTGTCGAGTGGTGGAGGGATCTTGGCCCTTGTCAGGCCAGAGGTGGCTTTCCCTGCCAGCTTCTCCCATTTGCAAAGCACAGGAGAATGTGCAATTGAAGCTTCCCACAGGAGTTAGGAAAGGGGCAGTTAGAATGAGGGCAGAGGGTAAACAATTATCAAGTTCCAGTACTTTGTTTTAAAGTGAAAACCCTCATGGAGACTGCAGTAAAGGAAAGGGCTTGGCTGGTTATGAATCTCTAGCTCTAACACCCAGGTAAAGGAGAGCATTGTGGCAGATAAAAAGACTTTTCCAAGCAGATTTGCTGTGAGACTGACTGAAGGTTGTACACAGCTCCCACACTTGGGCATTTCTTCGTTTCTGAATGTTTGGTTTTACAGCCACAGCAGTGACCCCTCAACATCATTTTATATGAGGTTATTTATAGACCAACTTGTCTATCAGTAGTAACTTTGCCAGACTAACAATTTCAGCTGAAGCCTCTTCTGTGCCTCTCAGGGAATTGTTTTTGGGTTTTTTTTTCCCTGTTTGACAAGTTTCAGACAAAATGGTATGTCTGATTCCAAGATGGAGTTTGAGGAAAGATGTGTCATTCTGTAATGTTAAAGCAAAATTATGAGGAGAAACTCCACTGTTCCACTGAGTTTTAAAATTAAAAATACTGACAGCAGTGTGGGAAGAGGGAAGGAGAAGGCAGTGCCCGGGGTGCAGTGCCATAGCTGGAGTGGGAGACCTGAAAAACTTGGTGGAGGGGAGAACCAAAGAGGACAGACACTATCCTGTGTCAGTAGCTGTGCCTCTGCTCTTTTTTACAACAGACATCACCATCTTTACTATGTCCATCTCTTCACTCAGATTATGCAGGTAAAAAAAAAGACATATCTATGGAAAAAGAAAACTATGGGGGGCTGAGAACTTGAATGGTGCTGGAGAGGCTTGGAAAGTAGTGGCCTTAATCTCAATATTTTAATTCTTCACATGTATGGGGGATGCTATAATTTTTCCTCATATGATTACTATGAATATACATATATTCAAATTTTGTGGAGTACTATGAAGAAGTGACATAGTTTTATATTCAGGACAGGATTTGGGTGTGTGATTTAAATATGGCCTACAGGTCACATGCTGAATGTTGCAGATAAAAAGTCTCCATTGAACAAGGCAGACACATTGTGTAAGAAATAGTACATGAACTTGTAATTAAAAAAGCACATCTCAGTGAATACACAGAATGGCATGAATTTAGACTTTTTGCAGATCAATAATACTGGTATGTCCTAACTTCAGTGCTTGATTTTGCAGTTAAATGTTCTTTTAAAATTTCTGTGTATGAGCTGTAAGGAAGACACATGCAAGCACATGAAGAGGGTAGAAAAAAAATAAATAGGGCTGAAAAAGACAAATACATTCACTCACATACCAGGTACAAGGGTAGCACAGGTCTTCTATTCTCTAACCACATATGAAGCAGACATAAAAGCCTTTGGACAGAATCACCAGTTCTTTACCACCTCTTGAAAACTTTTAGAGGCTTTCCCTCAATTTCTTTTTAATCATTTCAATATTTAATTTACTGCTTCTCCCAGAGATCTTGATTTAATCTTTTGCAATAGACATACACTGCTGAGCACTTTCTTCCTCACGTTGCAGAGATAAGGATGTTTCAATATCTTTGCTCCTGCTAGAGAGCTGGAAAGGCAGCATCAGGGGATGAATCCATTAAAAAAATCCACTCAAAAGAAAACCAAAACCAAGACCAAAACTGGGAAAGTAAGCACAAAAATCTGTGCAGAAACGGCTTTAATTAAAATCTGTATTTCAGTTCTCCTCTGTGCCCAGGCTAACAAGATGTCTTTTTCTTGGTGTCTATTCCTTCCAGATATCCTTGCAGGATATTGGACAATGCAGCAGGGCAGAGCCAACATCCTACAGTGAACATGCAGCTGGCCTAAACATGGAAGTATTTTGCCTTCTGGACTGAAATATTTAACATTTTTCTTCTGCCAGTGCCTCTGTGGGGAAGGGTGCAAGCTGTGTTTGTGTGTTTAGGTGGCTCAGTCTATTTATGTAAGTTTGTATCTCTAGTCCTTCCAAGAAAAACTTCAAAGAGTCTGCAAGAACAGCAAAGAGCCTTTGGAAGTCTGGGCTTAGGGTTGTTTAGCAGCGTAAGCAAAACTGGGCCTGGCCAGAGAAATTGAATTTTGTAGGAAAGGCAATTTAAATTGAAGATAGAAGGAGCAGCACTGTGTGTGTGTGTGCATTTGGCATGCTGAAGTTTTGCTAGAAGCTATCAGCAAATTATCTATCAAGCCTGAAGTTTGGCTTTTAAATATGTATTTAGGCACCACTTTACATACTTTGCTATTAAAAAAAAAAACACCAAAAAAAGATGCCTAATAGTTGTGAAAATTGTGTTTCTCCTGACTGCATCTCTACAGCACTTATCATGATGGGCCTGGATTCCTGACCAAAAAAATGCTCTCACTGTACATAGAGATGATAATGAAGTATTAAATAACTGCAGACAGAGACTGGAGACAAAACTCGTCTTCTTTATTGCTGACAAAATAGAAATCATATTGTGCCTTAGTAACAGAACATTTGAAAGATCTTTTGGGCCTTCATCTTTAGCTGGAAAGCTAAACAATATGCTGACTCAAAAGGGCTCAGGACCTTATTCACAAAAAAATACATCATCACAGACACTGATATCCATAGATAAGCATCTGGCAGAGCAAAGAAAAATAATTTCCCAAGGTGGTGGTGTGAGGAGGGGGCACTGAAAGAATTGCTAGCTCCTGGGATAGGGGGATTTCAATGGCTTGGATGTGTCCATTGCTAATAAGTCTCTTCTTTAATGATGGCATTTGTTTTAAATGACAGAATCTTTTCCTCTGCAGATGTCTGTGGTCCCAAGCTCAAGCCAAAACAACCTCATCTTGTGGATAGTTTGCTTAGCAAGATGTTACAGAAAGAATAAGAGCAAAAATGACAATCCAGTGAAGGCTGAGAAACATACCTCAGTGTTCTCAGCAATGTAAACAGGTTTGGTATTCAATGGCTGCATGAAAAAGTGACATATCTGCCTCTGCAGCTTGTTTCAAGGAAAGGGGGGGGGTCATTAAGCATGAACAATACCAGTTAAAAGCCTCTCACCTCTCTTAAAAACTTGCTGGTACACGAGACCTCCCAGAAATGGCATTTTTCCATCTTCTCAGGTACATAAACAGTGTAAGGACTTCAGGGTATCTCACATAAAAGATTTTGCTGCTCTGCATCAGTTTTTCACTTGGAACTTCGTATCCAAGTAGAGGTAATTTCTGTTGTGCTTCCCTTGTAGCACTTTGTGACACAGCAGGAATTTATGCTGCTCCTGAGGGCTCTCTGGCAAACTGAATCATTCCTTACAGATTTCCACTGTGACCAACTCACCATTTTCCAGGCTTATTGTCAGTTGTGAATGAACATAAACTGAATCCAGTCTGGTGAATTCCTGCTCAGTACAGGTATGTTACCTATGCATGATAAAGGGACTTTTGTCCTTTAAGAAATGAGGTGATCTTTAGTTTGTAAACATCACAAGTAAACTCATATACCCAGATGGACCTACTTGTTCCTTTGCATAATTAAATACTTGATTTTATAAATCCATTATGTGTGCACCTTTTATTGGTATGGTGAACAGAACACCTTCTTAATGAGATAGGAATTCCAGTTATGGTTTTGACTGAATGATTTTTAATTAAGTTGCTATGAACAATGTATTCCAACATTGCTTTATCTGCAGGTCTTCCACTTTTATTTGGGATTGTACTATCCATGCCTTCTGTTGCATTCCCATTCATCATAGTGGCTTTCCCAGCTTAAGAATATGAAAAGATCTAGGTCTGCTAGCATATATTTCTGAGTGGCTTGAATATATCAGTCCCTGACCAAAGGCATCATTCAGAAGGCACAAAGCTCCTTTTTTTATCATCAGTTGCAATATTAACATAAAAATGCCACAGTCTTTCTGTCTGATTTGCATGGTTTAATTTGATCACGAAAACTCTGTGATGTCCAGACCTATAATGACCATGTAATTACATGCAATAGAATAAAAAGCAGCTACAAAAAATTGCTGGTTACTGTAGTTTCTTCACTAATCACTTGGAAAAGTGATAACACATGTTTAAGTATTGTCCTCATTGCCAATTTATAGCATCATTAGGTTTTACTGGAAAAAAAATCATATGCTAATTTAGGTTCTTACGCTCTTTGGGCTTTGATATGGCTGGTTTTTTGGAAACTGATCTTTACTTTTGCACATCTTAATTTTTGTTGTTCCACTTCAGATGCTTGGATTTTTTACTATGAAAGGGTGAAACCATCTAAAACATCTAAAACACAGGAGTTGGTGGTCAGCATCTCTGTAAATACGTCTCTTGGAACAGGGCCTGATGAAGTTTCTTTGTGTGTCTAATTTTGCCACCGAAACTGTCAGTGTCTTTAGCACCAAATAACCAGCTAATTTTTAACACATGGTGGGTGGTGCATTTTCTAGATCCATGAGGGGTCCCTCTTCTGTCTATGGAAATGCAAACATCAAACTCTAGAGCCAGGGTCTTGGCAAGCCAGGTTATGACAGCAGAGGGAGGAGAAGAAGAGGTCAGAGCAGAGGTGCCCAGGGCACACTACTGAGCACCAAGAACAGTGCCATCTCATCCTGTCTGCAGCACTTCTCAGTCTGGAAAACCCTAGAAATGCAGACAGCAATTCCTAAAGCACAGGATAAAAAAGTGCTGTGGTTTCTCTTGGTTTTCTTGCATTATCTTCTAAAGCTGCTTTCATTATGTATCTGATGGATTGTGGCAATTGGTTATATAAAACCTGTGAAGGGGCTGCTATGTATTTTTAGAGTAATTTAAAATGTTTCCTTCATAAAGGGCAATTTATTACTTTTTTAGGTTTTTATTTTGCACTCTAATTGTGAAATGGAAGATAAATAGGAAGTGTGAATCATGTTGGAAACATGTAAATTGCAGACAGTTCCATTTGCCTTTTTCTGCACAGTATTGGCATCCAATTTGTTTTATGCTGCATCAATTCACTAATGGTTCATACTGATAGACCACCATTTTAGCAATAAGTATGTAAGTGCAGAAGAAAAAGGGCTGTGCTTTTAAACTAGCTTTTATTTTCTGACTTCAGATTTATTTCTCAACCCTAATCTTACATAAATTATTGTTGTTGTGGACCTTTTTTTTTTTCTTCCATGAAATGCCTTTAAAATTCATGAGCTCATTAGAAAAATTAATAGGTAGTGATAGCTGCCTTTCTTTCTGTCTTTTACAAACCATTTTGAAGTGAATGTAGTATTTGAATTGCAAACCCTGATCTTGCCTGTCCCATGGAACCATCACAGTGGTAGGCACAGAAGGATCATAACTTTTCATCAAAGTGCTCCAACCCCATCCCTGTCAGCTCAACTACCAGATAGCAAGGTAGGGCAATCTCTATGATTAATTAGGCAATGTTTATCATGCTGCATGAAGATGAAAGGTTTTGGAGAACTGTATAGTGTTAAGTGTTATTAAAACCAAACAAAATAATCTCTTCCAAACTTTTCTGTATGCTTTTAGTAGTGTCAGAAATCTTTGGTTCCTCCACAACACAGAAACATGTGGACTAAACCTACAAGGTCCTCTTGCTCACACAAAGAATCAAAATAATAGTGGATACATCTGGCAAACAGACCTTGACTCAGCCTTGATCCTAACTATGTAAATGAGAAGAGAGGCTCACAAGTATGACAAGAATGCTGGAAAACCCAGGGATCCCTCCTGGTAATTTATTGATCTCAGTTGGAACTACAACAGTATACTGCACATTTGAGGTGGTAAACATCTTGATCCTTTTTAATTTTTTTTCTCTAAGAATTAAGACTTATAAACAATAGCAAAATATGGATCTAAACTGACAAGAAGTTGGCAAGAAATTCAGAACATTTCTGTTCAAATCTTACAATCAGAAGATGTTCTTTTATATCAACCTGTTTCTTTTACACAGGCTCTGTGGTGGGAAACGTGCCAGTGCAGTCCTTATGCTCTCAACTGGGGAGTGGGGAGAAGTGGGCAGGGAAGCTCAGAAGGGAAGGGGATCACCAGGAACAAATTCTCTATTTCTGCTCTACACATGTAGCCAGTACTGTTTTGCATTCTTCTTTTACTGATGATGAGTAAATTGTTTTAATTAAAAAAATATGGATGTTTTGATTGAAAAACTGCTAACCAAATGTGTTTGGCTGAAAAGTGCTAATGCTTCTGCTTTGATAAATATGTGCAGAATGATCATTTTATGATTTTCTTTTTCGTGCTCAAAACAGATAATTTTCCTGTGGAAATTTCTATCTGGAGAAGAATATCTTCCACATTTAGTCACTTTTTCTTCCTTTAACTGCAGTTACTATGAAAATGTATAACTCAAGACAGAACTTAGGCTTTCCAAGGAGCTGACTGCTATCACAAAGCATCCCTATCTGTCCTGTGGGGAGATGAATAATGTGTTTCAGGCAGGCAATGTAGTTGTGACAGCTCTATGATGGGCAAACCAGCTGCCTGCTGGCTGCAGGTTTTGGAAACGGGTTTCAAGAAATTAGGATGTGGCCACTGGGCTACTGCAGTGGTGTAACTGGTGGTGCTCTCCCTACACTTGCCTGTATGTGAATTTGCCTCTGAGAGATGTTTGTCTTCTTCCTTCCTGCAGGCCATGCAGATGCCTTCAATGAGCAGTGTCACACAGTGAGTCCCATAGCAGGAAAATCTCTGTGATTTGCTAATGCCAAAGCAAGAGATTGTTTAGCCTGTATGATGCCAATGGGGAAATTAAAGGGAAGCAGATTAATGTGTCTCATTCATAATTGCTCCAAAGTAGATGACAAAATACAAATTACAGGACAAGTTTTGAAGGTTACTGAGCGTGCACAGTGCCCACAGCAGTCAGTGGGCACCTCAGCTGCTGTAGACCCTCTAAGAGCTGACCCACATAAAGTACAGTTGTCAAGCAAATCAATTGGAAGTCTCAGGGACCTAACTGCATTACACACAAGTCTAATTGTGTTTATCAGCAGAGTGGTGCTACATCTCTTTTGTGGTTGATTTAGGAAATCCAACTTTTCATTGACTCAACAGCAGCTTTGAATGCCCCAAGCACCTAAATAAATCTAATCACAGGAAATTCTTCCCCTCCATCATTTCTCTTGCATTAGTCCTCCTTAAAGTACCATCTAAGCAGCAGAGACTGAGGCAAATGTATCTTGCTTCTCAACAGTGGCAGGGAGGAAATCACACACCAGGGAATGAGCCATCCTTTCATGGTGCATTCTTCATTTGTATTCTATCTTCTTCACTGCAAGATGCTAGCACTGATGAGTCCTTTGGGTCCTAGAGATTCAAACACAATGGCACAATATGAAGATTAAGCCTTGGAAAAAGAAAAAAAAAAGATTTTGCTGCCTCCAACACTGAAAGGAGCTGATTTTATTCCATTAAAGAAAGTTTTCCATTAGAGTGTTTTCCATTAAAAAAGGCTTCTTGTGGAAAAGGGAGTTTCAATTAAAAGTGCGCTTTCACAGCAGGAACTTATTCTTTCAGGAAAGGCATATTTTTTCATTTAAATTCCACAGTCTTAGGTTTATAATACTGAGTAAAAAGTCTGTGTTTCAATTCCCCTATGTTTTAATGCAAAATTAACAGTTTTAGCAGGCATTTTTATGAAAACTGCATGTCAGGGCGTGTTGGGTGTCTCTAGGCTGTGATTGACCTGAGTGGTCTCAGGTAGGATCTCCACCCATGCAGCCTCACCCATGCCCCAGGGCTCCATATAAGCTCAGAACCAGCAAGCACGTAAACCTGACCTGAGTGCCATCAGAAATATATTTGTACTCACTCCTGTCTGCTCGATCCTTTAGGACAGACTTTGGATGTATACTGGAGCCCTGTCACCTCCTGCTCCTGACCTGGACCTTGGATATCAGTCATCACCATGACCTTGTCTGGGTGTATCAATAGAACCTGTTGCCATACTGATACTGCTCAGATCCTCTGGGAGGACATCTAGTTGGTGAGGTCTCCACTGTGTTGGGCTTCCAACTCATTGACTTCCAGCTCATCCCTTCTCTTGGATAAATCCTGATCCTGGTGGCCCCTTCTTCTGCAGTGGAGGAGAGGTGTAACCTATCACTTTCACAACAGTAAATAATAAAAGTGTCTTCCATCTTCTTTTAAAACTATATAGTGTCAGGATAAGAGAGTTTTCAGAGGACAGAGTGAGACTATCATAAGCAAGACCAAGATTCTACTACTGAGACTGAGGTACCCTTGAACTGGAGCAGAACAACTGCAAAGGGGACACACAACTCCCCCAGTACCTAGGGATCCTCCTTTGCTGAGATGTATACAAGCCAGTTCACAAATGCTGAGCACAAAATGCTGTTTAAGTTCTACATTTAGGGTCACTGCTCTTGAAAATGCCAGCCTTTAGCTGAGCCTGTGAACAATGCAAAGTGAAGGAGACAAGTTTAAAATTTGGTTTTCAAGGACTTCATAAAAGAGCCCCTGCTCAGCATTCTCAGATGCCATACTTGCTGTATTATTATGCTTCCTGTGGTCTTCCAAGTCCTTTGAAGCTCTCTTTGATCAATACAGCCTTGAATCATCCGCAGGTCTATTTTCTCCATATGGCCTAATACATTCAAGTTTTTGATGGTGATTAAATTAAGCATCCATTTTGGTGATGTTACCATGAGGCAGCTGCAGGAACAGAAAAAGCCACTGGAATCCTACCTATCATGTTCCCTGCAAGATTCACCATCATGGGTAAAATTGCTTCTGCAAGAGATGATGAGAAGCCAAGGTTAAGAAAGAGATGAACAAAATATTTAAACCTAACAGACAACCTGCAGGCTCCTGGTTGCTGACCAATTAGTTAATAATAAATCACTAAAACAGGCTAAATGATTGATATTCTGGGATCACCCTAGTAAATAGTCAGTAATTTATTTTCTATTATGTGTTGCTATTGGACCAGCAAGTCAATAAACTCTTCTGACAGCATCTAGGCAAGCAGCAAGACTACACACTCTGTTATTTAAATTAAAAGAAATGGCTGCTTTATCAATTTCCTCTGGCAGGAAAGCAAGCATATCTTATTGCTCCACACTTTTTATTGAAAGGGCAATATCAAGCTTGGAATCCTCATTTTTAGCCTTGTTTCTTAAGGAAATTAAGCTTATGTTATAACACTGACTTTCTCTCCATCTGTCAGGTCCTCCTCAGTAATTTTTAAATTATACAGCCAAGTCCAACTCAACTTCAAAGGGAATGAAGAAGTGTCAGCTAGACCTGTATTCTTAAGATCTTTGTCAAGAGCAGAATCTGGGTAGAAGAGAGAGGTGCAATTAGTGCTCACACTGAGGGAATAAAATAAGCTTGGTTGCTGTGCAGTTGTTTGGCATTTGTGGGCTGACCAACCAGGCTGTGAACATCCACAGCCCTGGCAACACAGATGTGGGCTTTCTCTTCTCTTATGTGGTGCTTCCCTCCAGCATAGTGATAAAAAAGTGTAATAATCCAGAGAGGGAACTGGAGAGAATGACCAAGATGAGAAATCTGCAGGAAGCTTCTCTTGATTAGTTCTGCTCCTCCTAAAAAATGTTTGTTGTTTCAGAGTATAAAATCAAGTTAAGGTGGGTGTAAATACATCAATATGCACTTTCTCTATCCTATCTAGCAGACATATTCTACTGATCATCTGAAAATTAGTAGTATGATGAAAAATAAAGTAGTATGACTAAATGTCCTGATTTTTTGGTACTAAAAATGCCCAGAACCTCATTATATGAGGGCCTTAAAGATATGTTGCAAGTTCTATGAATCAGTACACTTGGGGAATGGCTTTTCCAACCTGATGAAGATTATTGCTGTGTTGATTTCAACTATGAATATTGATACATTTGTACTTTGCCTACAGGATGAACCATTATGGTCTTTTATCCTGACCTTCTGTGTAACCCAGAAAACTTTCTTGAAGAAATTCTTGCTTGGAGATGTTTAAGAGTGGAAAAATATACACTATAAATTTAAGCGTCACTATGATATACAATCACTTTTGTTAATATGTGATTAAAAGAAGTAATGGCAGATTATCTTTGCTGATTGTTTTTTTGTGGTTTTTTTTTTTTTTTTCTTAAGCTGTTGTTTTGATTTTGAGTTAATGAAGCTTGCAGTGCTGGTTATTGGATCTTGTACTTTGATCTACTACAATTAGCAGCCTGCTGAATGCTGCATAGATAATTCTGGTCTGATTGTACTATGTTTTCCTCTTATCCTTGATATACTCATTAAGAATAGCTGTAGCAGTCATTTCCTTACTCTTACCGTTTTCCACTCCTTTCTCAGTTTCTTAAAATAAATTCCTGAAATGGGAATGCTGAGTGGGCAAGCTATGCCCACTGTGACCACAAAAGAGTCAAAAAGGGGTAATCTTCTTTTCTAAAGGGACTGTGCATTCACTAGTTTCCATGTCGAGCTAACTCTTGTGCAGCCAATTGCTCGTGAAAATTGTGTGTGGTGAAATGAGGCAACCAGGTGCCACTAATTGTCAGGGAGTGGCAGGAGCTTGTGTTAAGCCCACCTGTGCCTGATGAAGGCAGGCCCTAACTGCGCATGAGCAGGATTAGGGGGCCAATAAAAGGTAAGGCCTGAATCACAAACTCAGCTTTATTGGCCCCCTGATCCTGCTCATGGGCAGTGGGGACCTGCCCTAATCAGGCACAGGTGGGCTTAACACAAGCTCACACCCACTACCTGGCAATTAGTGGCACCTGGTTGCCTCATTTCACTACAGTTGTGTGTTATAAATTATCTGCTAATGATTCCCTCCTCTGCTATGCTCAGGGTTTCTATTTTCCATTAGACTCCCTCAGAAATCCTGGCCTTTGCTCTTTTCTAGGTATCTGACTCCACACTGGTGATTGTGCTCACACTGCCTATTGGTGGGGACTGCTCAATGTCAGTCACCTTTTTCTCTGACAGATACCATTCTTTCACGTTTGGTGTCTCATTTCTTTGTTGATAAGCACCCTAGGCTGTTGATAAGCATATTTAGAAAGCCCAGGGTAAAGTATGAATCTCTCTGGGGGCTCATGAAAGAATGATGGGTGATCTCTCATTCACAGTTCCATTTTCAAGGTTGTTTATTTAGTGTTTAATCCACTTAATGTTGTCATGCAAATCATGCAAACTAGTGATCTATTTCTTAGTCCACAGTCGTGGTGTACCAAATCATCATCTTTACAGAAGTGTTAATGTATTGCATCAGCGCTACTGCCTTCATCAGCTAACCTTGTAATCTTGTCAGTGATGTAAAGTTAGACTGATGGCACTAATTACCTATATAGATATTCCTTAGCTATATTTTCCTCTATATTGCCCTAAAAATCAAGTCTTGCACTTCTGTGCTGCTTCTCGCACAGTGCTCAAAAAATCAAGAAGTTGGGCTGTGAGATAAGACAATAAAATTTACTTGGGTTTCTGATAAAAAAATGTGTTAGCACATCTGTTTTTATCTTGGTTTTGATTTTTTTTTTTAAACACCAACTTTGGAAGAGTTAAAACTGCAAAATTATTGAAGGCAAAAAATCAGGGGGTGATGATGTTTTATATCATTACACTATGATACCAAATGTCTCTTCTTCTCTTTGATCCAAATATCTATCTCTAGATCCTAGGGGTCCAGAATTTTAGCTTAAACTTATTCCAAGTATTTGTTCCTTTTGAAGCTTTTTGCATAGGACACATTCTGCTTTCTTTAAACCAACTCTCTTTCTCTTATTCTTTTGTAACCTGTGACCTAACTTTATTTGCCTATCAAAACCACTATGAATACCCCACAGTTGCATGCTTGCTGAGGTGGAGCTGTTCAGAGTTCTTCAAACCCTTTGGTCTGCATTTCTTCATTTTTTTCTGGGAGTTTAAAACCAACACCACTCAGCTGGTGCCCATGGGCAGAATGAGTGCACCATGCTGTTTCTAACAAGCACCCCAACTATGCCCTTGAAATCAAATAACCAGCAGTAGAGTAGACAAGGAACCAAAACACAAGGAGTTTGATGTCTAACGTTTTCCACATTTTCCTTTATTTCTGCTTTACACTGACCTAAAATTGGTCATGGATCAGCGTGTAATGAGCTGCTAGTTTCATTCCCTTTAGTCCTTCCTTGGTGTTACCTGTGGTAAGCAAGAAACAGAGTAAGATGTTTTGAAGCATCCTCAACCTTCTCAGCTCAGTGGAGTCTCTTAAACCTTCAGCAGTGAAGAGCAAGTGGACAGCAGTGTGTGACAAGTATATAACATGTCTGAATTAAGCCAGCTGGGTAAATCTTTACTCCTGAATGTGTCTGTGGGTTTCAGAGCAGAACAGCTTTTCACTCTGTGCCTACATTGACTATTTTGTTGCCTCGTGAAAGCACCTGTATAATGGAAAAGCAATTTAATCTAATGCTGCCACCCATCCACTATTTTTTATTTAATGAAGTCCTTTAAAGTAGAGGTTTAGATATGGCCCAGAGACCACAGATTGGAAGAGGCTTCTTTTGTATTTGGTTGGCTATGAAAAGAACAAATAAAAATGAGGGTGAATTTCCTGGTTCAAACTACTGAATCTATTTCAACAATATAGTTGGGATGGGCAAAGAAAAATAATGAATTCCAGTGTGACATTATTCTGGCCACTTAGGAGCTAAGGCAGGAATGATGTTTTTGCTTTGAGGCACAGTTTCACAAACAAAGTGATTTGTAACTTCTTCTCTTGCCCTTCATAACCCCTCCATGCTCCTTTCCCTGTGCTTGATTTAAATTATTCCAATTAAATTCAAACATCATAAATTTTTAGTCAATTTTGAGAGGGAAATAAAGAAAAAGGTTGCCTGAAATATCTGGTACTCTGCAGCAGAGGATGTAGACACACGTGGTGATATTTAGCTAAAGGGCATCAAAGGACACAGTCTTTTAAAAAAAGTATTTCCCTAAAAGATGAGACACCAAGTCTTTGAGAAACACTGAATGAGCAAAGCCAAGATTAAAAATTAACAACAGCATACTTCTGAAAGGCCACAAAAGATTGCAGAAGTTTATAGACAGCATTTAAAGAATGTGACTTATTAATGCTATTAATGCTATTCTTTTGTACTGTGACAGCTTCATTGTTGTCTTTTCAGTGCATTTATCTATGATTCAAAATATCATTAAGATTTTCATGGGAAATTAACTTCTGATTATATTTAATCTATTCAGGGCAATAGATGCTAGCAGACACAGCATAGAGAGACTATTGGTTGCTTGCTCCCTTTTTTTATTTATAATATGAATAGTCAGTCCTGTTAGCTATGAAGATGTTTAGAATATTTTATTTCTTAATAATGAGGAACAAGAGTTATTATCTTCCTAATTTTAGTGACCTGATAGTGTTTTGTCAAGTGAGGTTAGAGCCATTTTTTTCATAGCCTTCTAACACACTGAAGTTCCTCTATAAAAAAATAGCAATTAATTGCCCCCAAAGCACACCATGAGAATCTTCTGTAATTCTGCCCTGGGAATAGCTGGAATTTTTTGGTAGGTGGTGGAGATAGAAGGATACTGCTGATACTTTCCTGCTCTTCCTTTAAAAATCTAAGCCACATTAACACCTTTCTTCACCAGAATTATGATGTTTGTTCTTTCCCAAATGAATGAGATGTGAAAATGCTTTCCCAGAGAGCAGCCCTGGGAATTAGCCACTGTTAAAGCTGCATAAGGCTTTAATGCACTCCAGTGTGTGCTGGCAGAGATGGCCCCATACAGCGGTGTTGCTGCAATTATTTTGTGCATAATCCCATTGAACAACCACACCTCTTGAGAAGTAAATAGGGTGTCAATGCAAAGAAAAATATTTATTCACTCTCTGCTGCATCAAAGTTAGTTTTTGTCTGCTGAAACACTTAAATCTTCAAGTTACCTTTTAGTTCTGAAAGGGACCGAAGTGCTCTCTATTCCAAGAGGTTTCAGTAGTGTTGGTTTAAAACCAAGAGCAACCACTTGTGACAGCTGAGCCCTTCCCAAGGTTACATCCCTGCTGAGGTGTGGGCATTCTGTCCTTTCTCTTATCCCATGGCAACTAAAAATCTCCCCAGAGGAATCCGTAGTACTGAACAAAGCACAGATGTAGACAAGGGACCAAACCAATATTTAGGTAATTGATTGAAATATGTGGCCTGCATTTTCAAAGGCTATGCAGGTTTCCTTTAAATTGAATCCCCTTCTGCATTGTTCAGTGTTGAAATCACAAAGTTCCTTCCCTTTTCTGCACTACACACATGTACATATCCCTACACATCTATACATGTGCATACATGCTTTTAGTGAAATGCATAGGTGTCTAACAAGCAACCTCATTTGGGTACACAACTAATCATATATTAATTTAACATGCAGTTGGAGACTATTTATGAGGCTGTAGGTGGGTTTTGATGACTTGTACTTGGACATTTGCAAAATTGAATTCTTTGTGTGAATTTTGGCATGCTTAGCTCAAACGGAGTGTAAAATGGGCTTTTATTGAAAAAAGGTAATCTGGAAATTTTGTTTTGGAAGGCTTTCAAAGCTTAGAGTGAGCTGAACAGAACTCAGTCATTCTTGAATTTATTTTTACAGTCAGTGTAACAAATATAGTCCCAATTGTTGTCTCTTTACTTTGCAAATCAGGTTTGGCTTTACTGGAACTTGTTAGCTTTCCCTGAGCAGAAGCTTTAAATAGAAAGTCAGCCCTTTCAATATGAGAAAAATTAGGGTGGCCCATTAAAAATTCAGAGTTTCAGTAAGGCCAGGAGACTCATGGCATGACCTGCTCTCTCATCTCTACAGACAAGATTTATTGCTGTTGAAAGTGTGACATCTACACTTTCTGCCCGTTAGTTGCCTTCTTAATATAATAGATATGATTGGGATTTTCTTGGCATTTCAGGTTATCTGCATTAATTTTCTTTAGTTTTCTCATGAGGCGTGGACTGGCATTCATGGCTTTTTGGGAGCTTTGAACATCTGCATGTAATCTCAGTTGCTTATTGTCAGGGGATACTTTAGTGTAGGCAAATATAGTATAAGGAGACAGCAAGTATTGTTATTGAGTACTGAGTTTTTGGTTTGAGTCAAAGGATCATAGAATCATTAAGGCTGGAAAAAACCTTCAAGGTCAAGTCCAGCTGTAATCCTTTCTTTTCTTGTGTTTGTAAAATTAAGATTTATTTTTTAAAAATCTGCCCTTTATATTTTAGCACATGTTGACCCAAGAGCTCTCCCAGAAAAAACTGTATAAATATTCTGTCATATAGGACTGTAATAGACCAACCTAAAGAAATCTGCAGAGATGAAAGTGAAAAATAGAAGAGTTGCTGCCTATAGTAACTTTCTGTTTCAGGTTACTTGAGGACAGCATTTTCTGCAAATAAAAGAGGGTGAAACAAAGAACTCTGTCTAGAATAGGAGTTTATAAGCAGATTTCAGTGTTTCTCCAATACGTCTATACATTTACATTTAGCCACAGAATTTTTTTTTTTTTAAATTAAGGATATTAGAATGTTTGTCAGCACCTCAGAACTTCATTATTTTTAATATAGGGGAACTTTATGTCATGGAACAGGGAATCATTTGACCAGAAGAAAGATGTGACCCTTGTATTTATGCGTACTTCTACCCTTCGGATTCATCCTGAGGAACTGCTGTGTGCAATAATTCTGAGAATTATCTTAAAAATACCAAATGATCATCATGCTGGAGATTCAGTGTCGCTGAATCACTGGTGTCATCAATATATGTGTTAAAGGTGTTGAATCCAGTAAACTTTTATCACCCTGTCAGACAGGATTTCTTTCGCATCCCTCATTGTCTCAAAGGTTATACATTTGCTAGATACTCAGAGTTTGTGTGCTCAGATGTTATTGATGCACTCAAATTATTACAGTATGATGTTGAGTTAGGTTTCCTCATATTTGAGTTTATTGGGAAGTATATGGCCTCTGTTGGATGCAGGAATTACATTTTGCTAGTGTACATTTAGGCACTATTTCCCACTGTGAAGTATGGCTCTCACTGGGAATAAGTGAGAAAATACATACTGACCAAAAGTGCTCTGTCTTTGGGAAGGAGGAGCTTTCTGTTCCCATCCCAGTACTGTATGAAGAGGCATCTCAGGCTATAACTTTTAAAGATACCTTGATTGCTCTCTTGTTCTCAGACCAGGTAGCCAGAATAGCCTGTGTCTCTACAAGAAAATGCTCTTAGTCTCCCAGACAGGATGTCTACAGTCTCCCCATTGGGGATGTTCTTTGGTCCGTGTTGATTCCTGAGGCACGCTCAGCAATTGCTTAGAAGAGTTCTTTGACCGGGTCCAAAATTATGTCCCAAATCCTTCTCCTTGTATGGACCATTGCATTCTGGAGCATGGAATAATTCCTTGGCACTGTTCAACTCAGCAAGGGGGATGTAAATCTGGATATACCATCACACCACTTCCAATTCCAGGCCAGTTCTACACTGTGAAATACAGAAGTGGATAAATGTATGCTTTTTGTGCAAGAACTGCCCAAGCAGCACTCTGCAGGATTTTGGAATTCTGCTTTCCTGTTTTCTTAGGCTGCTGTGCTGGTTTTGGCTGGGAGGGGGTTAATTTTCTTCATGGTAGCTAGCATGAAGCTATATTTCAGATCTGTGCTGCAAACAGTGTTGATAATGCAGTAACTGCTGAGCAGAGCTCACACAGAGCCAAAACCTTTTCTGCTCTTCATCTCACTGCACCAGTGAGTAGGCTGGGAGTGAGGAGTTTGGAGAGAACCAGCTGACCCCAGCTGACCCAAGGGATATTCCATACCATATGGTGTCATAGTGAGCAGATAAATCTGGGGGAAGAAGGAGGAAGGGAGGATGTTTGGAGTGAAGGCATTTGTCTTCCAAACACACTGTTACATGTGATGAAGCCTGGCTTTCCTGGGAATGGCTGAACACCTGCCTTCCAACAGGAGGTAGAGAAAGAATTTTTTCTTTTGCTTTGCTTATGTGTGTAGTATCCTTTGCCTATTAAACTGTCTTTATCTCAACCCACATTTTCTCACTTTTACTCTTCTGATTCTCTCCCTGCTCTCTCCGGGAAGGAGTGAATGAGGGGCTGCGTGGTGCTTCTTTGCTGGCTGGGGTTAAGACACAGCAGTTGCCAAAGTGGCTGCACAAAGATGAGTCTGGCTCATCATTCAGATATGACTCATAATTCAGGTCAGAAAAACTCAACCAAAGTGGACATCAATCAAAAAGATTTTAAAAAAATCCCAGTTGGTGAGAAAGTGGAGAGGGCAGAATATGATAATTTAATAACAAATTCAGAAACCTCAAATCTGTAGCAGTAAGTAGTGCTTTTGTATAGTTATTGTAAACAGTTTCCCTGGGATGGAGTCTTGTCCTTGATCAAAACTTCACAACAAGTTACAGCGTAGATGGAGTGTTTTGATCAGAATTACTCACAGCAGTGGAAACTGACACTGACCATATTGTTCCTCCCTTTCCATCACTTTAAGAGATGAAAAGCTGACAGATTTTTGTGAGCAACAGTACCTATTGTTAAAGCAATTCCAAATGGTGGAATCTTGTGGATATACAAATTGTCACAACTTTTCCAAATAGAGCTATGCATCCCTATACAATGATCCACCATATGTTTTTTGGTCTGCTACTTGCCTGTTCCATATTACTAGGCACAGAATATCTTTCTGTGCTGTTTTAAAGATAGCAAGCTCAGTCTTTAGAGGACAGGAGGCAGATGAGGCAATTATACAGAACTAACTTAGCCTTACTGTCATCATGTTCATCATCATAAATTCTAGTATAACTTAAAGGTATATGCATGTTCAGTAAATGGACTGGGAATGAAAGAAGTAAAATGTCAGCTCTGGAAGAGAAGAATTAGAAAACTAGGCCAATCTCACGTGGGAAGAAGGGACTGTATGTTAATGAGTCTACAAGGTCATATACATCTATTTTGTAGCAGTTACTAACACTTCATAGCTATTATTATGTACAGCTTCCTCAAGACAACCCGATGTTTTTGATGGGATCTTTGGGAGAAGTGAGTTACATATATAGTTTTTTGACAAAAAGAGGAAGACATAAAGAAAAATGGACACACACGTATTTTTTTTATGACCTGTCCTGTTCTTCTAACACAAATCAATTTCTTTTATTAGCAGAGAACAAGAAAAAATTAGAAGGAACCAATTCTGCTTTCAATTGCTGGTGTGCTCACTTGTCTCCACTGTGGAGGTAAGTTAAAAGGGATGCACTGCCTCTTGCCCAGCATACATGCACACTTAGCATCAGAGGTGTGAGGCTCTAAGCTTGAGCTCCCCAAGCTAAATAGAGCCAGATACAAGTTTATTTGAGTCTACCAAGCCAGGTACTGGCATCGCTGCTCCAAAGGAGAATGTGAAAAGTATCACTTGTCTCCCACAGTGAATAAATACATCTCATTTAATGTTAGTCACCTGGCTGGCAGGTGTCTTGCCTAAGCCAATTTTTAAGGTACTGTGTATCATAATATATGTATTTATATAGAGAGAATATGTGCTCTCAGAGGACAATTGTATCTACCTGTCATAGACTGCCACTTAGAATCTGATGAATTACCCTTTAGGAGTGTCTAATATTCTATTGAGATGGAGGCTAGACAACCTGCGTAGATTAAATTTTCTAGCTTTTAGCTGGCTAGATTTAAGTGAGGTGACTCCACTCCTCGTGTCCTCCTGCATATTTTGACTTTCCTAGCTTTCCAGAAAGGATAAATAAAGTCTCCTGAGAAAGTATCTGTATTGTGAATAGTCCACATCCATTAAGTTTTTTATAGGTAGGGGGTGTGAAATAATAGATTAGGGTGAAATCTGTGTTTCTGAGATGATATGCCATTGCCAGATTTCATTCATAATAGTTGATACTTTTGAACTAATGTACTCTTCTACATGGGAATACTCACAAGTGTGATTAAAGTTCCATTTTTAATGCCTGCTATGATCCTATATCACTGACATCACTGTATGTCCAATATTGGGACTGCAATGCTGTGTATGTTCCCTGGGGTTCAGGCACAGTAGAATATCTGCTTAGAAGTAAAGCATGAGGGGGATATAAATAAATGAGATCAGAGAAAAGTGTGGAATCTTGGCTTCAAAGAAAGTTCAAAGAAATTAAAAGTGCTCAGGGAAGAGCAGGAATAATTAAACCATTAGTGCCACTGAGAAAATGAGCCATCTACTTGGTTGGATCTGTGAATCAACCTTAGTGTCTCCAATGAGCCTTAAATGTATAATGATAATCCAAACTTTCAACATTATTAAAGCATAATGAAAGTAAAAGTGTTAACTTAGCTGTTGTCATTAATGCCATTTCTAAGCAACATATTACTAAGGCTAAAAAGACCAAATGGAAATAAATTGAGAAATGCAAAATTGAAATTCCTGTGCTAACAATCCAGACACTGCCTCTGTTGACTGTCTCTCCCATTTAAATTTATTTCCCTCTTGTTCTTAAGATTTATTTAATGTATTTTTATGAGGCCAGTTGTCGTCTATAAATCACACAGACTAATCAAAAGAAGAAATGTAATAGGACTGGAAAAGTCATGTTTACTCTTCCTTTTCCAGACTTCTCCCTCTAACAAGTGGAGTCTTACCTCATGGCATTTCGTATTTTTTAAGAATTCAAGTAGGCTGGCAATTGATAAAGAAAGAAAGATAAATACATATTTCAAAGTGATTTTTGTGGTGTAGGAAATGCAGCCAAGATTTGGAAATGCTATAAACCTCTCCACCTTCAGGATATGGGCTAGCCTCTGCATCCAAAGAAAACCAAAGCCTTTTCCTGATGTCCAGGTATTTGTGATTATCAGGAAATCTGTGATCTATCAGGGGTATGTTTTCTATTTTGAGGTGGCTTTATTTTGAGGTTCAGTAGAAGGAGGGCAGAGATAAAAACTCTTTAGATATTTGAGTACTGTTTGAGGGGGTTTGCTTGGTTTGGGATTTTTTAAACCATAGAATCATAGAATAGCTAGGGTTGGAAGGGACCTTAAAGCTCATCTAGTTCTACCCCCCCCTGCATGGGCAGGGACACCTCCCACTAGACCAGGTTGCTCAAGGCCTCATCCAACCTGGCTTTGAACCCTTCCAGGGAGGGGGCAGCCACAGCTTCCTTGGGCAACCTGTTCCAACGTCTCACCACCATCAAACTAAAGAATTTATTCCTAATGTCTAACCTAAATCTCACCTCTTGAAGTTTAAGCCATTTCCCCTTGTCCTCTCACTACAAACCCATGTAAAAAGCCCTACGCCAGCTTTCCTGTAGGCCACCTTCAGATACTGGAAAAGCACTATAAGGTCACCTCTGAGCCTCCTCTTCTCCAGGCTGAACAACCCCAGCTTCCTCATCCTGCCTTCACAGGGGAGGTGCTACAGCCTTCTGGTCATTTTAGTGGCTCTCCTCTGGACACATTCCAGGAGCTCTATGTCCTTCTTATGTTGGGGACTCCAGAACTGGACGCAGTACTCCAGGTGGGGGACCAGAGGGAGGGAATCACCTCCTTTGGCTGTCTGTTTATGCTCCTTTTGATGCAACCCAGGACCTGGTTGGCTTTCTGGGCTTCAAGTGCACATTGATGGCTCATGTTAAACTTCTGGTCCACCATCTCCCCCGTGTCCTTCTCCTCAGGGCTGTTCTAAATCCTTTCTCCTCACAACCTGTATTCATGCACGGCATTGCCTTGACCCAGGCACAGAACCCTGCATTTAGCCTTGTTGAAAATGTTTGTGACAAGATACTCCATACAGTGTACAGAATAGATCCTGCAAGGTAGAGATGAGCAGCTCTGCCAGCAAATAATTAGCATGTAGACTCATATAATTTTATGTGCATCAGTCATGAAACTGCAGGTAAGGTTCTAGCAAAAGGTTTGTGCCATACAAATCTTGGCATAAGGATTGTCTTTTAAGGGATTAACTCATGTATGAAGTATTTTGATATTTATTATATTTAACAAGTATACATGTGGTTGTTAGGATGCAAAACCAGTTAATATATAAGAGAAAAAGAGAAAATTTAAGGCAGGTGCAGAAAGATCGCTGTTTTTTCCTTTCCCCGGTATTAATTTTTTTCCCCACTTACAAGCCACTTGTGAATGTCTGACAGAAACAAGCTCTTGGAAATGTTTTTTGGGTTATTTTTTGAGTTCCACTTAATGGAGAAAGGCATCCTTTGAACTCTTCAGAATACACCAGGTCTGACCTCTTTATTTCCCAGCAGAATGGTGCCTACAGACAAGTTGCCCCTTTGTAGCCCAGACAGCGTTGCAACAGGAGAGGCCAAAAAGAAGGGCTGAATAAGCTCCCTCTGCAGCAATCCTGACACCTGAAAGTGAAAGAGCACAAAGAGTGAGAGACAAACATGTAATATTTGCTCCAGCAATCCCTGGTGCACTATAAGTTTATAAGTGCTACCTTGTAGCCTGGAGCTTTGATGTGCCAGACAGCAAAATAGCCATGCTTAGCTTGCAAACCTCCAGACAGACAGGAAAATAATTCCTCTTCAGTGCCAAACAGAGGTGACAGAGTATCTGCCACTGAAAATTCAAATTGAGATGATTTCAAATGGCGAATTTCTGTCTACCTGGCTGAATTCCTATTGCTGTCATGTGTCATTCAATGAGCATTGGACACAATCAGGTAGCTACACATTTTCCCATCAACAAGAGGAAAATTTATTGCTGTGTTTAGTATTATGTAAAGCAAATATTAGTAGAGTTAATGGACTCATTTTCATTTAAAGTAACTGGCTTGTGTGTAATAGGTATTGCTGCTCCCTTGACACAGTAATGTTTTTGACTAGAATTGCCTAGGAAGTGGAATAATTGTTATCCTACTGGTAGAAACACTATCTGTGTGTTCTTAATATCGCTTTTATATGCTGAAGCCTAAAGATTTGTAATCACTATACTTTTGTGTTTCTGTCTCTCAGTGACGGGAGCTTGGTCACCAACACCACCTCTTGCTGCAGCGCTTTTCTCCTGAGGCTCAGCTTTCATTTCCAAGTGGATCCCAGTCCTTAAAGTTGCTGATAAAACCAGCATTATCATCTGTGCAAGCCCCCAAATGCTTCCACACATGCATAACTGGACAGGTGAGTTACCCGCTTAAATCAAGGGCTGGGTTATGCAAGGGTGTGGTTGTTTCAAGAAACGCAGCATAAACCAGCAGAACTGGGGTAGGGGATGAATTGTTCCATTCATCAGCAGAGGAAAGATTGGTTCTGAAATTTAATGATGCCCATTTCTGTGCCAAAGAATTCCAGCACTGATGGCTTAAGAACTGATGTAATATGCATAATTGCACAGATCTAACAGCTTCTTTTACCCATAGAAGTCACACCTCTCCCTCCCTTACAAATTCTATAATGTGATGTAAATTCACAGTACTCCAGAAACATTAAAAATGTGGTAGTAGTATAAAATAATTGGAGTAAATTTCAAAATAAGTAACAGAGTGGATGCTGTTGTGATTGTATTATTCATTTTTATTTGACTCAATAGCAGTCTTCGTGTCAAAATTTTCTGAAGGTGCCTTTGAATTTTTACCATTGCAAAGCCCAGTATGAGAATCTAGGTCAAAGTTGCCACTAAGAACCCAAGAGCCTCTGCTGTGATAGACTTACAAAGCAACTTTTTCCCTAAAAAAGCAGTTTGGATTTTCCTTGTTGATGTTTTCTCTACTAATGTTTCTGAGTTAAACAAGTATGAAAACATTTGATCTTTTGGCCTTGTAGCATAGGATAAGGTTGAGCACCAAGAACTACTTTATTCTGAACCCTCTGAGGGTATAGGTGTGATGAAACAAATCCTGAACAATTTATCCCATTTGATGTAGGAAATTTAGGAAAGGCTCATGTTCTGTGACTCTATAGCAAGTAGGTGGTGTGTTGTTTTGTTTGTTATGTTGGCAGAAGTATTGTTTTCCACTCTTTTGATACCTCTTTTCCCTGGAGTCTGTACAGCTGAACCCATACACTTCCAGGTGTAACTGGACGTAGACCTATTGTGGCCTTATGGGTGTAAATTAGAGGTGTTCCTTAACACGTATCTCAGAATATGTTTCAATTTATACTTTGCAGTGCAATGTTTGCTTTTCCACAATAGCAGTGTTATCTTTTGCTTGTGGTCCTGCTCACCCTCTCTGTGCTAAGACATCATCTTTCCTGATAGCTGTAAAAAAGAAACAAATGCTGGTCTGAACCACAGCTCTCCTGTGGGCTTGTGCAGGTGCCCAGTTGCTGAGGACCTAGGGGCTGAAATTGTAATCTGGATGGAACACAGCATCAAATAGCATCTGAGGCCCAGCTGCTTATTAGTACATGGTCTTCTGTGACACCACTAGACTGAAGAAGACAGAGAGCTGCTTCACTCTTAGCTTTCCTGTTGCTTCTGATGCCTATTTCAACATATGGCCCTACCTGAGACAACTTCCCAGATACTGCCACCAGAGATGGTCCTTGGAGGAGGGAAACCCAGCTGTGCTGAGGTGCCTGCTGCCAAGAAAAGGAGATAGCTTGATACTCCAGTGAGAAATGCTCAAGTGGCAACCCAGCAGTGACAGGGACACTTATGCCCATATCAGTGCTCCTCCTTTCTTCACTAGGATTACTGTCTCACTCTCAGTGATGGTTTTGGTCCCATTTTGGATTCCAGACAAACCTCAGGGCAGGTTAGACCTGTGCTATAGAGCGGTTTGGAAGAAGGACTCCTCAAGGGAAAGAGGTGAGTGTTTCCCTCTTCCAGGAAATAGGGGAAGGGGATCATGGGAATCTTAATCCAGAGTTTCTGGTAGACAATGGCTCCATAAGAGAGGAAAAAAGAAGTGAGGAGTATTGCTAGAGTGAGAAATTTCCTGTGTATATTGAGAAGTCCTCAGTTTACCCCTTGGGAGTCGTTACGTTCATGTGAGCTCTCAGAGCAGTCCTGAGAGAGAGAAGGGGGGAAATGGCCTTTTCTTTGTAGTTAGTTTTGACCATTTGCTTCAATTTCTTTCCTATTACAGGTTTTAGCTCTTTGGGAGGATTCTTCTGTTAGCTCATATGGCTTTGCAGAAGCTGCTGAGGATAAGAGCAGCTGGGCAAGCTTATTGGGAGGGTACACTTGGACAAAGTTAGGGGGTGCCCATGTCCCACTTGATATGTTTTTCAGGACTGTCTTGCTCACTCATAAAACTGTTTCACAAATGAGTAAGTGGCAGCTGATATGGTGGAGAGACATTTGTGTAATATATATTGGCATCCCCTCATTGGCATATGGGGAACTAAATCTAGGGAATGCTGCCAAAATTAATCTGAAAAAGTGTTTTATTCACCTTGTTGAGGGGGAGTGCTACAGTGTTTGTTTTTCCCTCTTGTTTCATGTGAATCTTAAGATGGATAATTTTAAGATATCCATCTTAAAGAATTTCCTTTTCTGGAGAAAGAGGACATTGAAATGAGAAGAGAGAAAAGAAAGTTTTCATGGATAAAAGATGGTAGGGATGGAGTGGGGCGAGTGATTTGCCTTTTTTTTTTCAAGTTTTCCTGTCTTTATCCTTTCATATACCAAATCCTACCTCAAATAAATCAAAGCATATCTCATACTTATGATCTTTTCTGCATAGAGATAGTAAAAGCATAATTTTAATTTTTTTCAGTCACTTGGCAGGGGCTGAATCTCATGCATTCTTTTCTTCATATTTGAAATTAAAAGATCATTAGATAACTGAAAAAAGTATTGGTTTTATGAGGTTTTTCCCCTCTCCTCAGTTCAGAAAGAGGTAATAACAGGCAGGGATGGAATTTCCTGACAGTGCAGGATTTTTTAATACATTTATTAGTAACAGAATGACTACATTAATAATCTTTGCAATCCAAACAATCGCCCATCTGGAAAGTGGGAACCTTTCCAGTTTTAGGAATCCGAATCCGCTAGAGAAATTTTGACATACTGTTGCAATTTAGACGATGAAAGCCAAGGGTTAGGATTGAGCAATGTGATGGCAGGGTTATTTCCCTCCTATTAAACTTAAAATATTTTTTAATGTGTTACCAAAAATTGTTAATGTTTTGTGTGTACCTGACCTCAAAGCCCTGTTTGACAGGAAAAAGGGTTTTGTAGCAAGAGAGTTGCCAGAAAGCTGGTGAAAGGATAAGATATAGGGGAAATTCATAATACTGTAAATTAGTTGCAGATAGAAACAACATCCCTGTCCCTTTAATGTAATAGGTTTTCACTTTGGGTGACATTGAATGCCTAGTTAGGACTCTGAGTTGAACAAATTCAGCACGTAAACTTTTTATGTACAAATCAATGAAGCTGGATTTACTTTCTGGGGAGAGAGCATCAAGATCCACCTTTGTCAGGGTCTCTCCCCCTGAATTCTTGGAAAATCCATCCAAGAATGAGAGTGTTTGAAGTGGGAGGAGATGAATGGCTATGGCTCTGAACTAGGTGGGCACTCTGCCCTTCCAGGGCCTGGTGCCAACCCTGCCTGGCTCCTTCTGGCTCTCAGCTGGGGCTGGGAGGTGGCCATCCCTGCTTCCAGGAACACCTGGCATCCTGGCCTGTGGCTCTGGGGGAGCCTGGAGGCTGCTGCCTTCTCCAGAGTCAGGAGGACCAGTTGCTGGTCAGAGATGCTGGCTAGGCAGGAGCCAAAGTGTGTGTGGTCCTTTTTGCCCCTGGCTCAGTGTGGTTTCCCTCCTTTATCCCTCTGTGCTGTTTGAAGGTCATGAGGTTTCCAGCCCTGAAGAGTGCGTAGCAGATGATGATCACTGCCACACAACAGCTCTTTCCTGACTCACAACAAAATTCTTCTGAGTTTGGGAGGAAGGTAAGGTTTATCTGACTGATCTTTTGGTCTAACTTTGCAACATAATGATTACCACATGCATTAATCCCATATTTACTGTAAAAATGATGTTATTTGGGACCTGTTGTCCACTGAATAACATATCCAACTGCAAGAGGAGGGAGTGAGTTGAGAGTCTGATTTTAAGAATAAGCTCACAATTTTCTAAAGCTACCCATATACTGCTTTTCATAGAGAAAGCTGAAAAATATCTGAGGTATTTGGGTTTGGCATGCTGGTCTAAAGTGTCATTTGTTCAGAATAATTTATTTACCGAAAAGCAGTGGGGAGGAAACAACCCTCCCCAGACGTGTGTCGACTGCCAGGAAAGTCAGTGTGTACTATCATGTTTTTCCCATAAAAATAAAACATTTTTATTGTGCTGGAGACACTAGTTTAGTATTTTAAATTATGTGCTACAATCTCGGAGGTATATCCTTCTGTAAAAGTGTCAGTGTAGCTCACAAGCCAGCTCACTGTGACCGCTCTTGTCAGCTTCTACAACATTCCTCTGGTCCAGTGTGCGTTGCACACTCCCTGCAAGGGTTTTATGTGAATGATGTTTCAGTTGTGCATCCCCACATTACACCATCCCTGAGAGACTTCAAGTCACCCTGGAAGGTGGGGGCCACTAAAAGCATTATCATGAATCGCAGGTAAATGAGCCTTGATGTAAAGATCTTTTATTCCTTTTTCCTACTTGTAAGCATGTTGGTAGCATCCATCAAAGATAAGATGTTCATTTTCAAGATATCACTAGAGAGAGATTTCTGAGGATAAATAGGGGATTAGTTTTTCGTGGGAAAAATGCAAGACCAAGTAAAAACAGTTAAAGGATGAAATATGCCCACTGTTTTTGTAGCAAAATAATTTTTTCTGCAAACTTCAGAAATACACATGAAATAGAAGAATAAAACACTTGCAAGAGAGACTGTAATTCTGCTTGGGGTTTTTTGGGTTTTTTGTGGGGTTTTGTTTTGCTTTGTTTTCTGTGAGGCTTCATCCCTAAAATAATTATTGTAGCTGTGAAAGAAAGTCAGTTCTTTTTCCCATGAGCTTTAAAATGGGAATGAGAACTAAACTTGGATTTTCACCTTGCAGTTTTCACTTAAATATCTTATCTGAGGATTCAAGGAAAGTTATATATTTTATCTAAAATGAAATAAGCTCCAAACAGCCTTTTGGCTTTAAAGTTTTTCTAGATCTGTAATAATAAAGCCTTTTAAGCTTATTGACTCTGGATGAGAGAAAAGTCTTTCTATCAGTTTCAAAATTACAGGCTGTTGATTTGACACTGCAGACCTCTTTAACCTACTGAATCACAAAGTGATAAAGAAGTTGAGGAGATCTGGACTTTATGGCTGTTCTTATATCCAAAAATATTTCAATTACTAAAAACTATTCAGAAACTGTGTGAAAAAAAACCTCAAACAACCTAACACTGAATTATGAAGGCTATTCTAAGAGAAAAAATTATCATTTACACTAAACCTTGTGTCTGAAGTGAGTACTCCAAAACCAGAAGACTATTATTTCATATAAATGTGAAGCCTAAGATAATGTTTGGAAAGCTGAATTTTTTTCCTATCTATGCATAAATCACAATTCAGCTCGATTCCACTGAAGCCTGTGCTTTCAGAAGGAGCCGTATTGGAGCCCAGGACAATAATGAAGAAAGAGCTAAAATATCTGGCTTAAAAAGCCAGCAACCATCTAGAAGTCTTTAGAGAGATGTAAAGTAGTGCGTGTATGTTCTGGTTACTTTGCAATGCATTTTATTTGCATGAAACATTGTAGGACTCAGTTAAATAAAATGTAAATTTGTCACTCAAGTAAATGTTACTACTTAACTGTACTTGTTGACATGAAATGATTATGAAACCACACTGGAAAGAGAGACCTGAATATGTGAGAAATAAAAGCTATTAAATATTTAGACCTTAAGTATTCTTCCTCCTGCAACCGTAGCCAGAAGTCATGAATGAAAAGTGTTTGAAGGTAAAATGATCTCTCTATCCTTAGAGCTGATCCTGTCACATCAAGCTGGATGACTGTAAGAAATGTGCAGTTGTAAAACCTGTCCTGTGGTGGCACGCATTGATAAGCCTTCTGTGAAAAAAGCTGGGGATTTCAGTCCTTGTGCCTGGACCTTTCATGAACTTCCTAAATTTAAATCTGAACTGATTTTTGAGGTGTCCATTTAGGACATCCCATTGGAGGAATCTGTTTTGCAGAGGTATAAGTATCTATATATCTGAAAATCCTAGTATTTTGAGGCATCAGAAAATGAAGACAAAAAACGGCTAGTGATTTTTGAAAATAAATGCCTCATATTCTAAGTCAGAGATTGATTTGTCAGAGGAAATAGAGTAAGTCTCCTGAGAAGAGTTAAATTCCTGAGAAACTGTGGAGGATACAAACAAAATTCTATTTAGTTTTCCAAAGTGTTTTACAGAACTGTAGTTCTTTTAAAGTGGGGTTTTATTGCACATCTGTTGATTAAAACTTTGGTCTAGATCTACAATAAAAATTTTTCAGGTTTATGTCACTGGTGATTTGTTCTTGGCAAGAACAAGAACTTGCTTGTTTTTCCCAGGAAATTGTCAAATGCCTTGGCTTAGTTCTATGTTGGGCCCCAACTTCTTTTCCTCCATGCATGTTCCTTCTATGCTGTGTTTCCTGCCAACTTTTATGTCAGCTGTCGAATAATGCATTTATAATGTTAATGGTATTAATTATACATGTTAATACATTTAATATAACCATCCTTCAGTGGATACTATGTTTTAGAGTTGTGTGCCTTTGAAGTATCATTTATCCAATTGTTTTTGTGTCTAGCTTATTTTATCACAAAATTTTTGAAACACCAGGGAAATGATAACCACAAAGTTAAATGATGTTGCTTCAGCATTCTCCTTCTTGGTTGATTATTTAGCAATATCCTAAATGCAGATTTTTCAGTGACTTATTATGAAATCTGCTCCACCTTGGCTTGTACAGTAATGGTGCAGTGATGCCTGACTTATTTCAGTGACCCCCTATAGAAATAAATCCATTGTGCTGGTGATTTGGTGTGGTGTGACAATGCATAACTATGAGGCAGAGAACTCTAACAGAGCCATTAAATGTTCCTACAACCTCCTTTAAGTATCATAATGTCTTAGCCTAATTCTTATAGGGAAGGACAGGGAAGGGCAATGCACTTATGGGCTTCCCAATTTCCCTTTATGTTTGCCCTCTTGTCCCAAGGATATAGACTGCTGTAAGTGCCATTTTTAACACTTGGGTATAGCAATATAGAGATATCTCCTTAAAATGTTCACTCATTAATTTTGCCACAGCAAATTGAGTTTTGCATTTTATAGTTCTTTTATCCCAGGATATTTTGCTAAACCTGGTCAAAACTTTATCTAGAAAAAGATTTCTAGCACTGAGATATGCTATAGTGTGTAATGACTTTGCACCTTTTCTATCCCATCTAACAAATTGATCTCTACTTATACATTTACAAATGCACAGATGATGATAAAAATAAATATGTGATGTTTTGGCCATGGTAGCCTTGAGGGTAGTGGAGATATATAAAGTGTAGATGTGGAGAATCTTCCATGCTTTTAAATTTTCTTGAAGACATCTGTGCTTTTTAGCAAGTTACATCACTGGTGGAAGAGGAAATTATGATCTTATTGATGTCAGTGAGAGGTTATCCACTGACATCAGTGGGTCACAACTCTCAAGCTATGTGAAAGACATTAATTGATGGAATTCTGCACAGCTAGAAAATGCATTTCATTGAAATCAACCTATAAGCCAAATACTAGATAGAAGAAGAATAATGGTATATGTGGTTTCATGTAGATTTTACAACCAATTGGTAGCCAGATGGCATCTTCAGAAATAAGAAATAGGAAGTTACCTTCCATGCCCCCTGTATAATGTGACAGCAGAAGCAGCAGAGTAGAGAACTTTGGAAGTTGCACAATACAAGGAAAACACGTCAGGCTGGCTAAAGAGGGTCCCAGAGGAGGTCTGCCTGCCTCATTTGGGATTTGTTTTCAGATTTCCTCAGAGATCCCACTACTAAAGTAATTAACTCTTGCTTGTGTAGGAGTAGAAAAGGCCTGTAGACCCCTACTTGGATCTGGAAGCAAGGGGAAATATTTGTGATAATTTCTAGCCTACTAGAGGAATTATTTGTAGCAAGTGCTGGCCTCTGGCATAACACAAGCCTCTTCTTACTCCTTTGAGTATGTCTTGTAGGAAATACATCTGGACTAAGAAATTTATTGTTATGGAGAAGTCAACACAATCCTTGATAAAGACCCACAGTATTTGAAAAGATTGTGGCTTATTACTAGTGTGACTTTGCATATTTCCATCCGTTCAATCAGTGCATACTTTTCTTGGCTAATCTTATGTACCTTGCTCTTATCTGGCCTGCCTGTGAGGTAGGGGCAAGTGGCAGGCAGGACTGATGTTTAGTAGCAAGATACCTGCTTGTCTTCATGGGTCCCATGTCACAGTTCAGCTGTGCTTGTTACAGTGCAGAGGCAGCAGCACTGGGCAAGTTGCTCATGTGAGCTCAGACAAGTGCTGAGATTTTTCTGTGGAAACATTGTTCATTTTTTAAATAAACCTGGTATGCTTGGAAAGATAATGTGACCACCAGCTTTCCTGTTTCTCCTGTGAAATGGCTCATCAGAGCATGAAAATATCTTTGTGATATGGTTCTCTAATGTTTAGTAAGATGTAAGGTTGGACCCGTGCCCCATCTTCAGAGCAGATTTTGAATGTTTGCATGTCAAGGCAGGCTGCAGATGAGCAAAAGAGTGAGGTAAACACTCCAAACATACCACTCCTTCTTCCCAAGAGATGCAATTTATACAGCTGTACAGGGTACAGGTACAGCTGGGGTTTGAGTGGCCAGGACCCAGAGAAGGCAGCTTGAAGTCTATAGGAATAAAGGGACGTAAAGAAAAAGAACATGGACTAGAGAAGAAGAAACACTGTAAACCTCTGAAGGTCCTGGTTTCTCAGTGCCAAATTGCAGGGAAGGACAGGCAGGTAAACCAAAATGGAAAAAGGGAACAGGAAGGGGTCTTAAGTTAAAAAGGAGAAGCTTTCCAACCCATTTGCTCCAGTGACTATTGAACTGGCCACAGAAGCTAGCTGAGATGTTGGAGCACATGAGGAAAATCTAACTTCTTGAAAACCTTTATAATGCATTTGTTATTTGATCTTTTGAGTGCATATTTCATCATAGCAGATCTTAGATGCTAGTTTATCCTCACATTATTTTCCTAGTTGTAAAGCTGAGTCTTGGCAACCTGATGCAAGAAACTCTTCCCTCTCCATTGGAGCTGCAATCCTTTAATCAAAATGTTAGAAATACTTTGGCAGTGACAAGTAGTATAATCCATTTTCTCCTACAGTCTGAAGAGTGAGCAATGGGATTTCTGTTAAGTGTGCAAACTGGCCTGACAGCTGCTTGTACAAAGGCTGGGGAGGGAAAAGTACCTTTTAGAGGCCAAAGTTATCAGGTGTGCAGGTGGTATTTGGAAACACACATGATCTCAAATATAGTTCCTAAGCATTGCCAGGAATATCTGATGTTTCTAAGAGCTGGTACAGCTATAACAATTTACTGTTGGGGCACTCTGCCCAAATATTCTATTAATGAGTCTATCAGACTGAGTTTTCCCATAAACACATTGTTCCATTGCTAGGCTACAAAGGGGACTTCTCTACCCCCGTCCCTTGTAGTACAATATGGTGATTAGACTAAAAATAAGCTGAGCCCTTTGGAAGGTAATCAGTAGGTTTGAAATTAGTCAACGTGTGAAAATGAAGTTGGTTTGGTTTTGTCTTTTGTTTTCTTGCTTGGGAGTAAATTAAGAGTAGTCTAAGATATTTTTCCACATCTTTCATACGTTGTGAGCCTTTACTGCACTGAGATTCCTGTTAGTATTCCAAAAGGGCTCTTAATTGGAGCACTCAATTGTAGGAAGGAATCAATATGTTCTTTGTGATGTGTGTGTCTCTGTGCATGCATAGGAAAATGTTGCTTACACATTGTCCTTGCTACTTGATAATATTTCACCTCTGGGCTTCTGTTCCAGCAAATAACTAGGGAAATTAACAAGTAAATCATCAAATGTTTTATGTAGGGATAAACCTCTGCCAGCTCTTGGTAACTAAATTTCAAAACAACAAAATAAGTGTGAATCTCCCCATCCCACCTCCCCCAAGAAACCTTACTTAAGAATGTCTTATTTTACATTATTATTTCTGCTACAGAGGATAGTTTTCTCACGGGATGACGTTCAGTACTCTGCCCTTCCTTAGCTACAGAAACGAGTAACCCTGTCTGTTTGTTGTCAAATAGCAGCAATTTTTCTCCACCTGAAATTTTTGTGATTTTTTAAATTTTATTTTTAAATTTAGATTAACCTTAGAGAAATGGAAAAATCCTGAACACAGCAAAACCAATAAAACAGTTAGTTAAAGTACTTGTGGCTCCAGTGAATTTACCTTCAGCAGTAAAAAAGTCTTAAGTTTCCCACCTGAAAAGGGGCCTCCAGATAATAATCTACAATTTCTATTGGGAGGGATAGGTTAGACTTCAAACAATTACAACAAAATCTGACTTGAAATCATGACACTTCAGAGCAGTCATTGAGGAAGGCTTCTTGTCTTCAAATATCCCTTGCACAAATTTGATGAGATGAAGTCTAAAGTTAAGCAGAAAATGCTGAATTTCCAAACAGGGAGAACCTGGCTGGCAGAGCTGCCCCAGGTTTGTGGAGGCATTTCTGCTGAGAGTCACCGTCAGAAGGTTGTAGCTGTTGAGTAAGCAAGCCAGTAAACTCAGGTCTTATTTGTTGTCTGTGTTGACATATTTAAATTAAAGACAGGCTAATTCTTTGGAACTCTGGTAAAATAGGATTAACTTTTCAGGCCAGAATGGAAGCAATGATGCCCACTCCTGGTCTGGGAAGATGCATTTGGACTGCTTGGTAGAATTAAATCTTCATAATTAACCTTAGTGTGAAAAAAAATTATTTGTCTGATTCTGAATCATTATAATGCCCCAAATCAGAGGCAGTCTTGCACTGAAATGGTATGGAAATTGTGCTTACAAGCTGAAATACAGATTTTTTCAGTGGTAAATTTTTATGCAATTCAAAGAAGCTGATTTTTCAGCAAATTGTGAGTGTAGATGTCACTGGGTGCGATGATGTAGGGTAATGGTTTTATACCTTTAACATGTGTTCTCTCTGCAAGACATCAACATTCCTTGTTAAGCATAGCTCATGGATGTGTTCCAGCTTCTGATGCTCTCATTACATTTTTTAAAATGGCATATCTTTTCATTTGTTTGTACTCCTTTGTTTTCTCCTGTCCATAAGTATTCAAAGAAATGAGTCTACTGTCAGGAATGTTAAAAAACCCAGCAAATTATAAACTAATATTAAAGGATATTGCAGTGATCCAAGAACGTGACCATGGGAGTTACTCTCCATCTGGGCATGGAAGAGAAATGATTCGATGATTCTTGCAAGAATATTAAGAAATAGACAAAAATTCTGGTTTGAAATTTTTCACAAACCTCCTTTGGGAGAAAAAACCCCAAAAATTAATTAAAAAAAAAGAGAAAAAAGCAAAAAAAAAAAAAAAAAAAGAAAGAAAAGGAAAAAAAAAAGCACATCTGTCCTTCAGAAAATTCTTGTTTTCAACAAATCTCTGCTCTTATAAATCTGACAGTGTCTGAGGCATCATAAGTGTGATGAATTTCATGCAGGTCTAGGAATAATGTGAAAGCAAATGCAATGCAGCAATAATATTATATGTCCAAGGCTGGTTTCCAAGGTTGCTCCTTTGGTGTGTGGTTGGGAAGAACAATAAAAGTCGTAGTGTGCTTTTTGCAGGTAACAGAGGAGAAGCAAATTTCTTTGCTCTGCCAGGATCTGAGTGCATCTACAGTAGCAGTTTTGCTCTCAATGGGGCATTTTCTCCAATCTCATGCAAAAAAACCCCATGAAAATGCTCATATTTTTTTGTTAGGGTCTTCCCTATCCTTCTCCATTCTTTCTTTTCCTTTTCAGAGCTCATTTCCTCCAATTGTTTGTACCAGACAGGATTCATTTTGCTCAATTGTTTTGTCTTGACTATTCTGACTCTTTTGTCCTTTTTCACTTTTCATCCTTCATGAACTTGAATGTTATTGCTCAGCATCCCTTTGTTTTTATCACTCTCATTTCATATCTGTCCATCAGCATTAAATACTGTCAGGTTTAAGCCTTTGAATGATCAAAGCCATTCAACATCTCTCTGTTGCATCTGTTTTCCTTTGTTACCCATTTTTCAGTGTTGCTATCACTCATGCAAGATACAGCTGCTTTGTCAGTCCTCTCCCTGCGCTTCGTGTAGCTGTTTTAAATTTTCTAGGCCATCTTTCTAGTCATTTCATGATTCCCACACCTCAAATGTTGTTATTAACCTTGAGTGTGCGACTTTGTAAAAAAATGCTTTCTGAAGCTAAAACAATTTTGTCATGTCAAAGGAGAATCTTCTGATACCTGTTAAAGCATGTCACCATTCTAATCTTGAAGGTGATGGTGTTCATTACCTGTAACTCTTGGCTTTCGGGAAACAGCCACAGCAATCAGGGAAAAAGTTGTTGGAAAATGTAAGGTCTCCAAACTGTGTCAAATCCCTCTCCCATCCCAACAAATCAGGCTTGTTTCTTCCTGCCATTCTGGAAATGAGAGCCACTGTATCAGTGGCCTCACCTCCTAAACCTCTCTTGTCCCCTGTCAGCAGGAGCTAAGCCACCTCTTTGTACCTTTGACCATCTTCTCTGTAGAAATCTGCAGAGGGTTTATCTGGAACTGAACAGCCTCAGCTGTGGAGGGAATCAGCAGGTCCAGTCCATCTGAAGTGTTTTGAGTGGGGACCAAAAACCAGTGCTTGAGCCCAACAGGCATGTCAGGGTGCAACTGCCTTTTGCTGTGGTCTTCATGAAAGTTTTGGGGCAATTCTGAGAAGAAAGTTAAGACCTTTAGCATAATCACTTGCTCTGAGGCATTGCAGCCCCCTTGCTAATGCTGCTGAGCAGGCTGAAGTCAGGCAGGCCCATTCTGCTTAAGAGACAGGCAAATTTACTTGACTTAGCCTTTAAAGGTGCAAAATGTGATTTAGTTTTGCTATTTGCTTTTCATACATAACTGTCCTGCTCTAAGCTGTGATGTGTCTCTTGGCTGAAAGTGGTGCAGTAAAACCCAGAGTTCTTAGCAGCCTCTCTCTGCTGAAACATAAAGCTTTACCTTGGTCCAATATATTTTTGCTTCCACCTTATAACTCTTATAAAGTATTTTCTCATGTTGCAAATTTTACCTGTTCTCCTAATATGGAGAAACCTAGTTATTACTTTGAAACTTTGGGCAATGAATTTCATGGTAATTATTGTTCTCACCCTTTGCTTTCTTCCCTCATACAGCATGCCCTGACACTTTCTATAGTTAACCAGAAAAGATTAAATGTTATCTATGATTCACTGGCAGAGCTAGAGCTTACTCTTATTTCCATGTCTGATTGGTTGTACTCTACATCAGCATGGCCAGAATGACCTAAAAGGTCCCTGCATCTTGGCTGGTCAGTCATTTTTGTCACCCAGCACTAAAGGTGAATTGGATTAACTACCTTGGACTTAATGTTGTGAACTTCACTTGTATTTTTCAGATTAATTAGGCAAATAGATTATTTAATTAGGCTTTCTTAATGGAAGGTGTTGAGGGACAAGAACCACTGCTACATTACATATTTACTTAGTACTGTAAAACCCTGCTTGAAAGTCAGTCCTTAGACGATAAGAGGATGAAGTTAACCCAGATGACTGCAGCCTGTCTTACTTGGACTGCACAATACAGAGGCTTTGCCATCTTGAGTAGGGTCTATGGGGAAGGTTGAGGTGATTATTTTGCTCTGAAGAGCTTCATACTGTTTCAATCCAGGCATACTGACTTTGTTATTCCACACAGAAAAGGTAAAATTTGTGTGGTCTTAGATTAGGCCAGCAGGAGGTCTCAGAAAAAAAAAAAAAATCTTTGAAGGGTTTGCTAACTTCTCAGTGTTTTTAGCTGTGTTGACAGCAGTTCATACAAAGAATGTGATCAGCTTTGTGGGGCTGATTTTAGAGTTAGACAATGTATAAATTAATGTATTATTAACTTCTTGCAAAAAAATGAGGTGAGGTCAGGAAAGAACTCCTGTGGCAATTGTTTGCTTGTTAAATCTGAGTTCTGAGGCACTCAGACATCCTTGATGGAAAAATTCATAATTACATAAACAGTAATGAGAAATGTTTCTTTTTACTTTCCCTCTTCAGACTCATGCACTTCAGAAATTACACTGGTCTGAAATACAGGGTGAATTATACTTTGTATTTGATTTGTGGCAAGTTTAAGTTTTACTGTCTTCTGAAAGCTAGAAATATTACGTTTGTTGATGTAGAAAAAAATCTTCATCTCTATGAGGTAAACACTTCAGGAAGGATAACAGTAAAGTCCACAGTGGTCATTAAATTAAAATCTCATATAAAAACTGATGCAATACAGAGCAGTTCAGAAAAACTTCCTTTCTCTATACTTTTCAGCAGTAGCAAAATCAAACATAAGAGTTAATATACAGGAAGAAATTAAAACAGTTGCATGATTAAGAGGAAGAAGATGAGAAATAATACCAAAAAAGAGAGGTCTACTATGCAAATCTGGCGTGTCACTGATAGCCTCACCTAGAACAGCATGTACTGTTCTGCTGCTGTGTCTCAGAAAGGACTTCTCTAGAATAAAAGACTCAGAGAACTAAACATGCTTAACAGCATGTGAAGCTTCCTGAGATGAAGGGAAAGAAAAGCAGAAAAGATTAAAAGCAACAAGAAACAATATCTCTGGGACACAATAAACAATAAAGGACATGTTTCCATTTTTGTTCAACTTCCAGATGATGAAGAAACAAGAAACAATAGAAAAGTTGCAAGTCCAAAGAAGCATTTTTTTGACCAAGAATTTGGAGACCTATAGCTACAAATGTTTGAAGAGATTTTTATTACATTTACCTGACTGTGAACAAAGAAAAAAAAAAAAGATGGAGAAAAAGAAGGAATAAATAAACCCGTATTTCCATCAGAGAGGAAAATTAATTCCTTTGAATGACACCTCTTTTCAGGACAACATTTTGGCACACACTTCACTCAATGTTATGATAACCTGAAGCTTCCAGGAGAGATGGACTTGTGTTTATATTCAAATGTTTTCCTGAATCTTAGGTAGATGAGCCAGATGTTACCAGCCATTTGCCTCAGTCTAGGTTTTAGGTGCCTCACCACAAGCATCTATTTCAGGCTACAGGTTGTAGTTAATATGAGTGAGAGGCCAGGGCTGGTGTATTTTTTTTAGGTCATCAGAGGCTTAGAAGGCTTGATAAAGCTCTCAGCTTGCTAAGCTCCTGAGCTACTGCTTGGCAAAAGCTGGATGGTACATATGGGACCATACACACTCCTCAGTGCCATAAAGAGGTACCTTTGAATCTACCCATCATGCCTGTTCATCAAAAATTTTGTTTATTACATGCCAAGGAAATAATCTTAATATAGCTTTTATAGTTAAGGCATAATGCCTAGACTTTAAAATAATTGTGAAGGAGATTTTGCTATTCAAAAAATAGATTTTTTATGATAGCATTTATAAAAGTTAATAGTATCTTCATTTGTGGATATGGTTACCGTAAATAGCTTAATCATTTTTCTAATGCCCAAGTGCCTCTTATCTGATGACTTCTTATGAGTACCTTAAAAAAAAAGAAGTACTTGATAAGTCTCCATGGCTTCGCTAAGGAGGGGAGAGAAGGAAGTGCTGAGGGATTAGAAGTCTCATTAGTGCATAATGAGGAACTTTACTTTCTAAAATAAAATTAGAGTAATTATAAAATGGCATACTCACATATCAATGCCATGACATTACTACAGTTTCCATAGAGCTGGAGACCATAAATATGTGGAACGGCCATAATTTCTGACACTACAGTGAGTTTCAGGATCTGAAATAGTCTTGTACAGAATATGTGTACTGAGTTCTGAGCCATGACTGAGTCTGCTGCCTGAGGAATGGATACATTCAGCAGCAGCTTAAGCATCACTGTTTTGAATGTGTTCAGGTGCATTCATGTGAGGCCAAAGGTATTTGCAAGGTGTAAATTTCTTTATTTTGCAGCTGTTTTGCCTGAAACTTTCAAAATCTTTCTTCATTATGCTTCCTGTAGCCTCTTCCTGACTCTTCCTTCCGTTCCAATATGGAATGACACAGAAAGGACATCACTCCTTTGGACCACCAACCACCTGTCAACAGAGCCACCCTGACACTTGACTGGCTTAGAGATGGCACCCTGAAAGCTGTCTGGCCACAGCAAGAGTATTGAAGCCAATGTATTCTTCCCTAATGCTGAACCTGGCCCCGAGTCTAGAGGTGAACTTCATTTATTTATCTTTTTCCAGGAGACACTGACTGTTAGGAAGACTCAATGTACAAATGTCCTGACAGACATACTGACCTCAGGGGGAGCTGAAGATTCTCACTGGCAATGACAGCATGAATGGTCAGTGGTACTGTTCACAGGAGTCCTGCCCTGCCTTGTAAATCCTATCCAAATAAACAACCTGTTGTCCTGGTTTGAGCCAGGAGAGAACCACTTTTCTTTTAGTAATTTATCTTTTCAGTTAAGTCTCCTCTAAGCAACTGCACTTGCTGAGATTCACAGCATGTTTTCCAGTCAGTGTCTGCTTCTAGGACTGATAATGCCCAATGTTTATAGTTATTGCTGCAGAATGGTGTGCTAAAGTGCATGAACAAGAAAAAGGGAGGAGTGGAACTCCTATGGGGAGGAGTGGACTGGACAGGTGACTTAAAACTAACCGAAGTATTCCATTCTATATGCATCATAGTATAAAGCTGAGGGATTGTAAGGTCTCTTTGTCCATGCCCAGCATCCTGGGAGGAGTTCAACTGTTTTTCTGCCCTTGATCCCAAGCCTTGTGTTCCTGAATCTGCGTATTCCTGCATCCAGTTCTTGTCACTGATACCAGGAATCCAGTCATGGACTTTCCCAGGGCCTGTCCTGCAGCCTCAGTGGTGTCATAAACATTATAAGGAGGGAGCACAATATTGATTCTGTATATATTTGCATATAGATAATAATTTTCTTTTTTATCATTATTATTTTAATTAAAGCTGTGCAGTTTAGTTTCCAACCCTGAAACCCAGAAGTCTCTCTGCCTTATTCTCTTTCTTTTCCTTTCTGGGAAGGGAGAGAGGTTAATAGAGAGCATCTGGCATTGGTTTATTGGGCCAGTGTTAAACTTTGACACCTGTCTCTCAACAAAATACAGAGGATAAGATGTCTGCAGGGTTTTCTTTGTTTCTTTTATCTTTTTTTTTTTATTTAATTTTTTAATTTATTTTATTTTTAGCAATACTTAATTGACTATTCTGAAGCATTAAAGCCCAAATTTTGTTTTTGTTATTTAGGTGTTTATTCAAATCTCTTTAAATGAGGCCATATTTGATACAGCAGATTATTCAGTTCTGTTTGGCATATAATGTTTTGCACCACAGTATCATTACAACCTTATTATATCTCTGTAACCTCAAATTATGGGTTGTATCTACCACTGTCTTCATGGAGCAGGAATAAAAAAGGGAATGTAAAATTTCTTCATGCTGAAGTTTCAGCTCATGCAACCGATCTGTCAGAAATACTTCTGAGATACTTTTTGGAGAAGAGCACGAATCTTCATGTATAGACACAGTGCATCATTAGAAATGCAGACCAGTAAGAGAAGGGTAATGTATTTTGGAATTCTGTTTTCAAAATGATAGTCCAAACTGGTTTTAAGTAACATACATGAACAGCAAGTTGAAGACCTCCCAAAAGGTGATCCTCCAGCTCTTACATTGGAAAAACTGATACAAATAAACCTATTCTTCAGACCTTAAATCCCCAGGTAATTTTAATCTTTATGGCTGTTATTGCTGGCCTCAGGTTCATCCTCTGAGTTAAAAAACACAAAGCAGCAGATAGTGAATTCAGAATGTGCTTCAGAAGCACAGTTTTAAGTTGAAAGAGACAGTGTGTCTTGAGGTGTTAAAAAAAAGGCTTCTTCTTTCTGGGTGGTGGTGTTGCTCGATTGCAACTCAAACAATGTGCTAAGGTACAGGAACAATGTGGAGCTGGGAAACCACTTCTCCCGGCCTGGTTTGCCCCATCCCAATTGCACCCTGAAGAAATCAGGCTGGAGACATCTTGGCCTTGCTTCTTTTTCCTCCTGATGTAACCAGGATCAAATAGATGATTGGCTTGGGCTGTGTTTCTTTTGCCCATCCCAGATATATGCATATGCTGTCCTCAAGCACAGACCTCCCTGAGGTGTTCAGAGACACTGACACATCTCCTGGATAGCTTTTGGGACAGCCTGTCTGTCCTCTATGTGGCCCTTACCATCTAATCTTACAATCATTTAGTTATTTTATAATTTGCAACAGCCACTCCAAGCCAGCTGTACAGTGCAAAAGTTTCCTCTGCTAAATAAGTAGCAGGTTTACCACAACTGCAACAAAAAATAACACACAGGTAAATCTGTGATGAAATCAAGGTCTTATAAAATAGGTCTCACCAAAGGGGAAATTTACACAGCTGTGTGGTATTTTGTATGGTAAAGTACATATTAATTTGGGATAGAAATATATAATTTGCATTTATAGTTCTGTATTACTGTAAGAAAAATCTCTACATTCTTCTCCTTTATACTTAATTTTCCTGTATGATTCCAACTGGGAAAGCAGTTATGACTGCACCAAGGATCAGAGTTGTCCAATCCTGCAAGAATCTTGTAACCTTGATGGGATCTTGCTTTATTGTTTTGCCTTAAATCAACATGCAAAGGTGGCACAGAACAGCAGAGTTAGCTGCAGACTTTGCACAAACATGAAGTGTAACATCTTTCCATAACAAACCCCAACTTAACACACACACATATAAAACTAGTACTTAAATGTATTACAGCATTCCCACAGATTTTTTTGTGCACAAAAGGAAGCTGGAAGGAGGGCAACAAATACTTGCAAGGGATATCTTTTGCATCTCTTGACATTGTTAGAAGGCTGGTATTTTTCCAGGAAGAACCCAGACATTTGAGTTTGCAGCATCTATTCTTCTCTTCAGTGTGGTACCACTTTTTCTCCCTGTGTCTGCCTTCTCCATAAGAAATCTCTGTTATTCCATCTTCACCTGTGCCAAAGGCTTTCTTCTTCACAGCTTATTATGCAGACTCCTTCCATGAGGACATGTAAGCCAGTGTAACAACTTCCCAGAAACTAGGAATTCTTTTCATTATTTGGGCCCATACGGGTCTTGCCTTGAGCCTATGCAGATTTGCCAGGGCAAGAGGAATTTGCACAGAGTTGGAAGAGAGGAGGTACACAAAAGCAACTGATGTTCAGTAGCTGGAGGAATTATTCCTCTTTAGGTCAATTTCTCTTGGGTCTATTCTGCTCTTTTGCATGGGCAGATACTCATTTTCTGAGAGGGCTGCTTTTAACAAATAAAAGGTTTATAAGCTAATATGCTTGCTAGCTCACGCTAGCTAAAGTGGGTGTTAGCCCAATCTCTTTAATTAGGACTTGCATGCATTCATTTAGCTCAGCTGCTTGGAGGAAATCAGTCTTACAGAGGGACCCATCTCCCATAGCCTGTGCTGCCCTGCTCTCTGGATGCTGCTGCTGAGCAAGGTAGGAAAGCTGCTTTTTGTTGCCCTTTGTTGGTGAGGAGAGCTGGCATCCAGACAGAAACCAATAGAGGCTAATCAAAGGCTGGCTTAGTTTCTTTTCTCTCCAGTGTCCTCAGCTATAAGTTTTTTTTCTTTAAAGTTTTTCTCGGGGACAGATTGGTGTTGACTGCTCAAGTCTGGACTGAATAGCTCTGTATCTTTCTTTGTGTTTGTTCCAGGCAGAGGCTGACATTTATGAGCAATCTTCTTATACTCTGCCATGTTTTTGGAATAAAAACTTGGAATACACGTAGTTATTGTGTATTGTGGAAACACAGCTTGAAATTTCCTGTTGTATTAACTTGTATGGATCTTGTAGAAGTGGAGTATGCTAACTTGGGCTGCAAACACAGCAGTGGTTGCACAACAGACACGTTGAACTGATTAGTTTGGTCCCTGCTTGCAAAGAGAATTGTAGAGTTGTGAGCCCTGCTGAACTAGCTTAGGTACTTAGTTAAAGCAGGATGTTCTGGAGGCAGCTCCATTAAACCATTTACTAGTAGGTCACAGTAGGTTTTTCCTGGTAACCTCCCACTTGCTAGCTGAGGGTTGTGTTTTGACTACTTGTGGCTTACTGGAGAGCTCCCTCTTCCCTTCCTTCCCCTCCCATCTTATATATATAGAAATGGGAACTTCTTCCTTTATCCTAGCCTGGAGAGGGAAGGGCAGGTAACTGCTGCCCTGGATTCCTGACACAGAAGCAAGGTGGTATCTGCAAGAGCAGAGGGCACTGGTGTAGTCACGGAGGCTGCCATCTGTAGGATCATGCTGGTGGATGAGAGAGCAGTAAATCTTGCCTCCTAACAAGATGTTGATAAATTTTTTTCCTTCAGATATGTCTAGATTTACTTCTTGACATGTTGTATGTAACTATATACTCAACTAGCTAAAAAAAAAACAAGCCAAAAAAGCAGCAAAGGAAGTCATTATTCTGAAGGAACTGGAACAAAAATGCTGCAAAGAGCTTCCTAATTACCAAAGCTGTGAAGTAACCGGAGTAAATTAGCACAGACAATTAATCTACTCTGCATCAAAGTACACATTGGAATGCTGTAAAGCAAATGCATAATTTTAATCTTCGATTGCTTGAATGCTGAAAGAGATTACTTGAAAGAGATTACTTTCCCTTGAGCCCTGAAAAGCATATGGAGGCTTCTGCAGTTTTTTTAATTGGGGTGTATGATGACTGGAATTTAAGGTATTTTCCCAGGGCTTTTGCCTCAAGAGTGTGGAGTGTAATCCCTGAGTAGCAGCAGATCCTCAAGATTAGTTCCTCGTGTCTAAGCAAGGACTTTATAATCTGAAATTTCTTGGGAAGGCATGGTGGTGGGAATTCCTTTTTACCTTCTCTAGGGATACGATTCTTTTGGTGCAGAATATAGATAAGGCTTGAAAGTCAAATAAAGGGATGTTTAAACTAGGTCAGATTTGTTGCTGCAGAAGAAAATGCTCGGATCCAATGGTTAATTTGAACCCTTGCTCAGATGCACCCTCACAACACCCACTGAGGCAGTTTGATAAAAAACTTGCACTACATTGGCCTGCAAAAGACTGGGCCCATGATGACTACATGCCAATTATGCTGTAAATTTTGAGTGTTACACAGATTGATAACATCATCTTTCTCTCTTCATAAACTATCTCTCTGCTACTAGAGGAGGAGAAGTTATGGTACCTCTGTAGAGTTCCTTGGTGGTATTTACTTGATATCGAGTAGATATCGAGCAGAGGATTTAGGAATAAGTTTTCTCTTGAAAGATTAGCAAAGTGCACCCTAGAAAGGCACTTGATTGATTGAATGATTGATTGCAGACCTTCTTTGATGCAGTTCCCTCTTCTGCATCACCTTACTCTTCATTCACAATTTAGTAATGGCAAAATCTGCAGCAGCTTCTCTTCACATAACTCCCTGTATTGAGAAGAACTCTCTTGAAGGCCAAGTCCAACCACCATAACGAGCAAACTTAAATATAAAAGGAGTGTATAGGCCACATAAATATGCACCAGAAGTAAGTGATGTCTCCAAGGAAACCTACTTTCAAATTAATGGCTTTGGCACTTCTCTGTATTTGTGTGAGAGCAAGTAACTCAAGGTACTTACTATTGTAATGATGGTTGGTAAGAGTAAAGCAACACCTCATCCTTCAGTGGATTAAATGTATAGAGATGCAGTGAGAAATGAAGTGAGTACATTTAGCTGGAAGACCTATACAGCTATAGGTCTATTACCAGATCTGTAATGCAGGTGTGCCTAGGAAGCTGCTGCCAGAAATATTGGGCAGAATTTGTATATTGGTAGACTTGGATCATTTTCTGAGTGTGAATTTGTTGGTGTAAGTAAAATGCTTTGTAATTGAGGATATCCTCCTCAGGCATGCCCCACTTACTATTTAAACAGGCTCTTTCTGAGTTAGGAAATAAAGAAATGCCTCCTTTTCCTTATTTGAATATCTCTGCAGAGGACCTGAATGCTGGAGTTACCACCTGCACATTAATGAGAGCCTAGTACTTAAACTCTGCCAGTCTAACGTGGAGTATCAGATAAAATTGCATGTAGGTACCAGAGGCAAGGGAAAATGTGTGCATGGAATAAGCACTTATTCATTTCCACTTCATCACTGTTTTTTAAAAAAACAAAACAAAACAAGGCACCCAAAGTGCCTTAGGCAGAAAATTATTTCAACTTTATGTATTATTCAAAAATGTTAGTTTTAGTTGCTTTGGAATGATTCTGTAGTTCTGTTTTCTGAAATTAGTGCTTTATTTGCTTCAAGTAAAAAAAAAATGAGAGAATAGACATGTTTATTTGGCTTTTACATTGCAAGGTCTAATAGTGACTTAAGACATTGTTTCTAGATAATATTGCTACTCTTTACCAACACTTCTTTAGGAACAGTGAGACATCTATAAAACTTACATTAAGGCTTTGGCTCCATTAGTGAAAATTACACTATTGACTTTTTTTCCTGTTATGTATTTATTTTGCAGCAGGAACCAACCCAGTAAAAGTCACAAGAACATAACCGAGACAAGGTTTTTGGCTTTAACTGGGTGAATATAGTTTAAAAGTTGAGATCAGTAAGCAGAATCTTTTTCTGGTATGATGGGTATAGAGAATAATCAGTATGTTCCAGTCATTGTTTAATTGATGCTCTAATGCTAAAAGTAGAAAATACTTCATTAGCATTGTTTTAAGTATAATAATTCACTAAGATTTAGTGCTGGATGAACAAATTTATGTGGGAATGAGAAATTACTTCACTCAACTGTAAAACTGAATTTAACTGAAAGTTTGGTCTTTGGTTTTGTTACTCTCATTTTGCCTTCTCACTGCAAGTGCTCTGGCCAACAGCAGCAGAGGAAATGGGATGCTGCATGGGAGTTTTCTGCAGAAAGCAGTGCTAGGAAATCCCACTGAATAGATATCTGATTTTTGGGAAGTGTGGAAGAAAACAGGAAGCCTGCATGTCATTCTAGGCAGGTTCTATTAAATCAAGAAGCCTAATTTTAACAAAATGCCCTGAAATATTCCAGAATGAGCCAGCTGGTAGTGACCAACCTCTGTAGGCTTCAACTCACATTCATGGGGTGAAGACTGTTGTGATTTGAAGTGTTGCTACTTTCTGGTTGTTTATTAGTGCCCCTTTGCTGGAGATTCCTGCACTCATCATTAAACCGGGTAAAAAAAAAATCATGGTTTTATTTGCAATTTGGATTAATATAAACAAGGAAAATGCAAGGCCTGAGGAGCTGTGCCATCCTCCTGTCCTCATGGACAGATGTGGCAGTGACCTGCACAGCTGAAGGTTTATCAGAGCCCTGGGTTTGAAGGGCTGGAGAGCAGCTTCCCAGTGTGCAGGATGCCAACTTCTGTGACTTGGTAGAGCCCAGCACCCCAAAAGATTACCTGGGGGGTGGGGCAAAGTGATAGAAGAAAATAAGACACTCAAGTAACTTTTTACACCATGATTTCAGGTGCCACCAGCCAGCAGCTGAACTGAGCAAAATCTTTTGATTCAATTTAGATACCGGATATTAAATGAATTTATGCTTTTTGGAGTTTTTACCGAATCTTATTTAATAAACAAAAAAATATTAAAAAAAAAAAAATTGACCAAAGACCACAGAGACCTCAAGATAAGGACATTCTGGAGTACAAGGAATTAAAACTCCTCTTCTGTGATGTTTTGTTTTAATTTTCATTTTCTTTGCAAAATCAACTGTCTCAGATGAGACTTCAAGATCCACCAGGCCACAGTTACCAATATTTTTCCTGCCCATATTTGTCTGGGAAAACAGATCTGGAATAAAAATGTTGTAAGAGAGGCTGTGTCTGGCAAGCAAAGGGTATGTAGCACTTTTGCCAGGGAAAGCCTACTTGTGGATGTGGAATGATTCCTGGGAAATTTATTAAGCTTCAGCTAAGTCATTGTTGTAGGTGAAGAGAGAGATTGAGAGAAATAAAAATAGCAGTATCTTATTGAATATTTCAGTTGGAGCAGCTCGCACAAAAAGCTTCCTGAAAGTCTCTTTTCACATGAGCAGCTGAAGCTGAAAATAGGTCTCAGCCTATCTAAGAGATAAAATTGCACAGTTACTTTTAGTTTTTAATCTTTCTGATGACATCCACAGGAGGAAGATGCTTAGTATCACATGAGAGTTTGTCAAGCGTTTTTCAAAATATTTAATGTTTGAGAGGAAGGGAAAGGCAAGACAAAAATCCCTAAGTGAAAGCTTCCATCATTTCCTTTGTTTGCATTCTGATGACATCTGATTACTTAACTTATAAAGACATTCAAGTGGCTATAAGCACTTCACCAGGCCCTTGTGTCTCATAACTGCATAAACAGTTCAACACTAAATGCTGAGTGGAGCTTTCAGGAGCTGTGAAATTCTGCTCCTGCATCTGTTGGTGAATCTGTCTTGGCTGAGCTGAGATTTGTGTTGCTGAAATAAAGATTTTCCTTGCTTGTGCTAATGAACCTGGAAAGAGAATGACTGGTTGTTTGGGGGAAGATGGGGGTATTTTACCTTGAGGCATAATTGAGCTGCTTCAGCAGGTTAGAAAATTTCAGGTAGTTAAATGCTGATGGGAGTTTAGCTGTCTCTTCCTGAAGTTCATTCTGAGTCTTCTCATTCAAGCATTCATTCAGAGGCTGAATAAACTAAGACACCTGGTCATTTGCTGGTTTTCTTCCAAATGTACCTTCCTTTTCTGATGCTGGTGTCTGCTGCTTCTGTTTGTGCTGACTCCACTGCTAATACTCCTAGGGATCCAAAGCAGACAATGCAATGAGCTCTCTTTTTAGAAAACACTGATGACTTAATAGCCAATATTATTGAGATAATTTCCTTTGTGGCCTTACAGTCTAGATTTAGGCCTTGTTTTTCAGTAGCTGTATTGCTGTAGCGAGTGACCCTCACTACAGTCAACAAATTACTCTCTGTGAGTCTTCAATTTACAGTGTGCTGGTGTGTAAACAGGTATTTCCATTACAAGCCTTGAGTGAATCATCATCTGCTTTTTCTTGATTGTGCCTGAGCAAATGTTATTCCCCTGGAGGGGTCAGCAATAAAACTAAACATTTTGCATAATGAATTACTGCAATTCAAGTTGTAATTTCTAGGAAGAAAATGAAAAAGAGCAAAAGAAACTATGCTGCTATCCTTGGTCATTACAGTGGAGAATGAAAAATCACAAGTCTAGGAGAGGATCAGTGAGGGAGGGCAATGTTGAAATAAATCATCAACAACCAAAAATACCTGAAAATTATGTAGAAATATACTTATGAAATGCTTCTAAATGTGTCTGTCGATAACTCTCTACTTGCATGCAGAACTTTTTAGGGTAAAATTTAATAGAAAATGTTTCTCTCAGAAGGGCATTGAAAACTCCTGTTGACCTTAATTTTCTTTTGTTGGTGGTGGTTTTATTGGGGTGGTGGTGGTTTTTTTTTAAATTTTGTGGGTGGGTCCCATGTAAGGGAAATGATCATCATATAAGACTGAAAATCTGAGTCTAAAACCACACCAGTAGTATGCTCCCAGCACCTCTACTGTGAAGTTAGCATCTTTATGCTGCATCACTTGTGTGATTCTGTGTTGCTTGGACCATCTAAGAGCACATCACACGACATAACTTTTGGATGCATATCACAGAGTACCTTATTTTGTTGACACCTTTGGTTACAAGAATAGGTACAATGAACAACAGATATTTAACAGTTATGGTTCAATAGGTTATAGGGCTCATCTCTTTCCCACAGGCTTCAATCATACAGTTGGGAAGAAAAAAATGATTAGTATCTCTTGACTTTAGTTGATGTTGTATGTCAAACCACAGAGCAAAGGATTTTTGAACAACCAATGGTATGAGGGATTGTTGGCAAAACTCTTTCTGGTAGTTGCAGTTAAAGGATAGATGAGCAGAAATCAGAAAAGCCTGATTCTATCTTTCTTCCCCCTTTCCTCCCCATCCCATGTTGGGGCTGAAAAAATGAGTGTGTTTTAGAAGAGAACAACTGCAGAAGCAGAAGCTATGTGCAAATAAAAGTTTAAATCTGTCAAAGAAATACTAGTAACACAACTCTAATCAAGGTAATAAATCTGATGAAATGGAGAGTAAAAAGATCACTTGGTGTTCTTGTTAGGTGTTAGTTTCTGAAAGGAATTTACTACAGCTGCAAAGCACTTGTTTGTATGTCCTTTACATCTCAAAAAATAAACCCACCCTTTAGGTATACACCAATGGGCTCCTGCATGCTTAACCACTGTGCAAAATCAAAGTCTATATTACGAGGCCTTTCAAAGTGGTGCCTGTAGACTGACATGTGATGTTTATGTAGATGGGAGAACATAAAGCAATATTTATTTGTAAAATACAAAAAGCCTCTAGTAGGAATCCTTGTTTTAAGGTATTTTTATAATTTTTAATATTTTATTTATGTTCGTTATTAACATTTTTATATACACTAATCTGAAGGGTTTTGTTTGGTTGGTTTTTGTAATATACTATTGCATTATTCATCATGTTTGGACTAAATGTTTAATCCATCACTTGATACAGCTGTAATCTGCTAGCTACATTAAGAACTGCAGCACAGGATTTGTGCTACTTCATAAAGAAACAGGGAGGAACAGCACTTTCCTTTCTCATCAGCAGCTAAGTAAATGTGGTTCCCAGGGAACAATATTTGCATATTATAAGGTGTTTTTTTTTTTTTTTCCTCTGGTTCAAGAGCTTGGTGATTAACAAAGTTGATTTTGATTTCTCAGCCATCACCTGGAGTCTTTGCCACTCTCTGCAAAAGAACCTGTAAAAACAGGTTATTGAGTAATGAGTCTGAACCTGAAGTGCATGAGGGAAAAGTCCCCTGCTACCTTCTTATACCAGTCTGCCAGTCTATGGATATGTTGATTCATTTTGGTAAAATGCTACTACAGAATGATACCAAACAGAGCTTTTTGAGAGAGTTTCAGTAGCTTCCCCCCCTTCTCTATTTCTGATAAAATATTCAAGTTCACATTAGCTTCAATACTAAATTTAGGAATCCTTTAGGATCATTTTATGCTTGTTTGCCAGATACTTTAATAGTAGGCTTCTTTTAGAGCTAACAGCTGCCTTGGATAACATTGGCCAATACTGTGCTCCCTACCAGGAGTAGATGGAGTCTCCTTTGAGAAGCTTTGCCGCTTCTTCCCATGCAAGGCCCAGAGAGTCACTGCTGGTAACTTCTGCCCTGTGTCCTGTTCAATCCTCCCACCACTCATGCAGAAGCATGGATGAAATACAGGTTCTGTTGCAGTCCAGCTACTTGGTTGAGGACTCTTTGTGTGATACACAAACCCTTCAGACCATTGTTGGAGGCACGGAGATGGCTTTGAGATTGCAGGGAGCTGTGTGGGTAGGGACTGTTCTATTTAATATCTTTATTGATGATTTAGATGAGGGGATTGAGTCCATCATCAGCAAATTTGCAGATGACACTAAGCTGGGGGGAAGTGTTGATCAGCTGGAAGGCAGGAGGGCTCTGCAGAGGGACCTGGACAGACTGGAGAGTTGGGCTGATTCCAACAGGATGAGGTTTAACACGGCCAAGTGCCGGGTCCTGCACTTTGGCCACAACAACCCCATGCAGTGCTCCAGGCTGGGGACAGAGGGGCTGAGAGCAGCCAGGCAGAAAGGGACCTGGGAGTCTGGATTGACAGGAAGCTGAATATGAGCCAGCAGTGTGCCCAGGTGGCCAAGAAGGCCAATGGCATCCTGGCCTGTATCAGGAACAGTGTGGCCAGCAGGTCCAGGGAAGTGATTCTGCCCCTGTACTCAGTGCTGGTGAGGCCACACCTCGAGTACTGTGTCCAGTTCTGGGCCCCTCAGTTCAGGAAGGAGATTAAGGTACTGGAGCGGGTCCAAAGGAGGGCAACCAGGCTGGTGAAGGGACTTGAGCACAATCCTATGAGGTGAGGCTGAAGGAGCTGGGGGTGTTCAGCCTGGAGAAGAGGAGGCTCAGAGGAGACCTCATCACTCTCTACAACTCCCTGAAAGGAGGTTGGAGCCATGGGGGGTTGGTCTCTTTTCCCAGGCAACTCTCACCAAGACAAGAGGGCACAGTCTCAAGTTGTGCCAGGGGAGGTTTAGGTTGGATATTAGAAAGAATTTCTTTACTGAGAGGGTGATCAAGCATTGGAATGGGCTGCCCTGGGAAGCAGTGGATTCTCCGTCCCTGGAGATATTTAAAAATCTCAGTGCCATGGGCTGCTAACTGCAGCGGTAGTGGATCAAGGGTTGGACTTGATGATCTCAGAGGTCCCTTCCAACCCAGCCAATTCTATGATTCTATGATTCTACGACTGGCGGACCACAGCTCAGTCCAGATATGAACTTACCTGGGAGTAAGGTGGTGCACAGCTTCTCTAAAACAAGCTTGGGTATCACCACAGTGGGTACTTCTGCTCTAAGCTTAAGGAAAGCTGCTGTGGCATCTTGTGCTGTGCTCCGTGTTACCTCTGTAGGCTCTTTCCCATCCTCCTGGGTAGGCTTAGGACAACAGGGAGCACAGGGCTACCATGGCAACATTTCCAGAAGAAGCAGAACTATCTTTTTTAGGTGATTTGGAGTGAGAGAAACAAGCAGAGCAACTTTGAGAGGATGGTGTAGCTATCCCCTGGGGAACCTTTTGCTCAGGGATAATGTTTTCTCATTAAAGGAGGTTATATTTAAGACTGTGCCTGTATGTCCATGCAGCTCTCCTCTGTCCCAGAGTGCTCTATGTCTGTATAACACCACTGAGGTAAAAGTGAGGAAAGCTGACCTGTTCTTGGTATGTGTTTGAAGATACAGAGGGACATAGCATGAAATCCGTGCAGTAAAAAAGAAATCCCTTGGGCTGATGACCTGTTTGGAAGTAGCTTGTGAATGGCTCTCTACTTAAACTGCCTGTGTAGCAGGAGAAATATGGCTTTTTTTTTTCTTTTTTTTTTTTTTTTTTTTTCTTTCCTAATAGCTTAAAATAAATGTTTAAGAGAAGAAGTTAAAATTTTTCAGGAAATATTATATCATTTTTTCTCTCTCTTTCTGCAAATCAAAGTCTTAGCCTATAACAGAAGGGTAAGCTATTCCCACTGCAAAGCTCTTGGTCTTTCATTTTTATCATGTTTGGCATCCGCAATGGGAAGCTGCTCACTAGAACCCAACAGTGGCTATCTACATGAGAAATCTTGTCCTTCTCTGTTCATGATTATTTATTGAGTAAAATACTATGTACTGAATTGAAAATCACCTCTTGGATGGCTTGAATCCCAGATCGTTCTTTTATAGCCTTAAAACATATCAATAAATCCATAATACAATGTTCTGAGTATATCTGCTAATTCTCACCTTTATAAATGTTAAAGCAGTTGTTCTGGTTTGTAGCTAAAAGTAAACTGGATATTTAGACTGAATTGTAATTAAATTTGGCTTTTTATCCTAATTGGGAAACACTTTAAGCGACAGCTTGAAAATGTACAAGGGAAGCTTTTGTAATGTTCTCATTATCTATTCATGTCCCAAATAAAGGAGTTTTTCCATATTGTATCCAGGTTTTATGTGAACCACAATCACTTTCATTCTCTTACTACACTTGTGATGTTTTAATTCGGATGTCTCTAGTGAAGTAAATCTTTTTAAGATTCACTTTGAGCCCATTAGAAATAAAGTATTTGCTACTTCCATAATGGAGTAAAGTGTTTTAAAGCTTAAATTGCATATATCCCTTGGGCACACTCTGGGACTAACAACTATTTTTTGTAGAGCTCAGAAAATATGAGCTGAGTGATTTGGAGAACCAGAAACAGTAGAACAGTCTCTCTGTGTGTGTTTTTGTCACCATTTGTGGCTCAGGAGTTCATTGCAACTGCTTTCAACAGTTTGATTTAAAGTCCATGTAAGAGAATGTTAATATCAACTAATGGTTTAATAGAGTGTAACTACATCATTTTATAATAATGATCTATATTAATGAATGGATGGTAAACATATTTACATGGTGTTTGCCCTGAAGCATTTACAGTGAAGATGATTATAAATCTGTTCAATTATGTATCTCTTTTCATAGCTCATGTCAGCCTGCTTACCAAAAAACCCCTGCTGTAAATGTTTTGGTGAGGTTGTTTCACCCCATGCAGTAAGAAAGATGAAACTTTAATTGAATATTAAAATCCAACTACCCTGAATTTTCACTCTATCAGCCTTAGAAAGAGTGTGAGGTGCCTTGTTGAGGGGCATCCTTTACCAGGGGTGGTGGTGCTACTCCCATGGACTGGGGATGTTTTTAAAAATGTTGATGTCATTTCTCAATGAGAGCCAGGGTCATGGCTGAGCATCTGTCTGCAGAGTGGCCTACAGCGGAGCTAAAGGTACAGACTTTCTTCATCTTTGGACAAACTGGATTTTCCTGAGCATTTTGGTTCAGGAGAATGATAATTATTGATGGTAAAAATAAACCATCTTGCAGTAGCTGAAAAGAAAGCCAGAGCTATTAATTTATAATAGATGGTTTTAATCGTATTTTTAAAATCTGGAGTCACAGTACCATTAGCTAAATCTACTTGCCACAGTGGGAGTTCTGTTGTTATCTGCATTCCTTAAAATGTGTTAAGAAGCACAAATTTCAGATTTCTTACTCTGGAACAAGAAATATCTGTATTTTCCTTTTGTGCACAAGTTCCATGAAGGGATGAAAGCTAGAATGTAACTTTTTTGAATAATAACATAATACACTGGAAACGATTGCTACTAAAAGGGAAATATCAACTAATGGCATATAAATATTTAAAAAATTTAGCTATAGTATTTTTCTTCTCTTAAAGAAAGAAAAAAAGTTTCTTTTAAATTTTTTCCAGGAGTAGTAGAACAAAGGCAAACAAGAACAAAAATGACGTTAATTGCAGAACACAAACAGTTATAGAGATCCCATGAGATAATAACTTCACCAAAAGGCACCGTGTTGGAAGAGAGCTGCAGTACAAGAGAAGTAGAATCTTGGTCTTCCAGGAGAGCCAGGTGCAGGAATAAAACTAACATTTATATCTTTGGCTCTGATTATCTTGTTCATTATGCAGAATCTCACAAAAGTTAAATAATTTGAAAATTGTTCAGTTCTAGATTCAAGGTATTTTTTTCCTACAATGTGCACTCTAGGCCCTTCTTGATGGAAACAAAAAACCAAAACAAACCCACAATGGAAAACCAAACCAACTATTGGCTAAAGTTTTTCTGAATTTTTCATGTGCACTTATTTGTGCCTTGAGTCTAATAAATTTACCACTTCTTTTTTTCCCTTTTCAATGTGTGCATAAGAATTCAGGATTAATTACTCCCCACTTTAATACTCTTAATCAGATTGTCTCTCTATCCGGGTAAGAAAATAACTTCCTCTTTTTAAGCCCTTCATCTTGAGTTTCATCCTAGACCAAAGAAAACCTCATGATATTATTAATAAAGCTGTCAGTAGGCGAATTTCCATAGTAGAAGAATTGCAATTGAAGCCTATTTTACAGCATTTTTGTTAGGACTTCATCAAATGTGTCCAAAGATTGAAAACTAAGCCACTCCTCCATTTAGTACTTATCCTTGCAAGCACCAGGCATCCATCATAGTTACAGCCTATTCTGAGACTGCTGAAGCCATTGTGAGATGCCAGAAATTGGCCAGTGATGGTATTTTTCAGCAAGGGCAGTATTGCTCACTCTTCAGTGAATTTAGGATTGAATTGCTGAGGGTTGTTGTTGATATAGTGTATGATCTAACACCAGTGTGCTGTCATCACAAAAGCTATAGAGCTGCTCTTGAATATGTTCTGTAAGTGTCCATGATCTAGATGAAAATCTAGCAAACAAAGCTAATTGAAGAAGTACTTAAGTTTTTAAAAATCTGGCTAAAGCAGTGCAAAAGTTGTGCTTTAACCCATCTCTAGACAACGAGGCAGATCTGGATGTGCTGCCTTTTGGAGGAAAGGCAATTGATAAGGAAGCAAATCAGTGGGTTTTGGGGGCATCTGTGACCATGCTCAAAGAAAAGGAAATATGAAAAGCCACATATTTCTAGCAATTCTTTGACAGAAAACAGGTATTACCTTGGGATGTTACAAAAGATTTTTATTTTTTTTCATGTGTGGGAACTAAGGATACTAGTTTATTGCAATAAGAAACGAGGAATTTGAAAACCAAAGTCTTGGTGCCTAGTATCTCCTTTTTCACTTCCATTTGGCTTGAGAAAATCCTTCCCTCACCTTTCTTTTTACTACATTCACAATACAAAGAAGCAATATAGATTTCTAAGTGGTTAGGTTTCTTATGAGCCCCTGCCTTTCCTAGATGAGAATGTCAGCATCCATACAGATCCCTGTTCACTGCTGATACCAATTGCTCTTGCATTGCTGGCATCCAGGGTAAGCTTTGACTACCTAATGGGTGATCATCAATGTCAACAGTGACAAGGACCCATTTGCTTGACCATTTTGATGGCCAAGATGGAAGAGGAAACAAAAAAAAGATGCGACTTGGTCAAGATCATACAGTTACTGGTGCTGAGCTGGGAACTCAGCCCCTCTCTGTTGATTCCCACTTCAGTGCATTTATACTCCAGATATTCAGTCTCTGTGTTGTGGGAATGCCTGTGTACAAAAGCTAAGAAAAACAGCTCTCAGCAAACAACCTAAAGTCCTGTGGAACACAAGGACTGGAAGAGCAATTTGTCGACATAGGCCATGCTGTTGGATGCCTTTGAAACTCTTGTCTGAGCATACATCTATATTTTAATGCTATTTTACACAATTACTCTTCAGTTAAATTATTAATTTCACCTGAACTAGTCCAGTATATAAAATACACTCTTATAGCACCTCTCAATAGAAGAAATAAAAATGCAATTTATTATTCCTGACACTTGCCTAAACTTTTCCTCTATATTAATTTCACATCATGGAAAAGATATCAAGAAAATGAGCCCCACTCTGCTTGTGTTAATCCTGTATAAATCTGGAGAAGCTCTATTTAGGTCTATTGCAGGTATTTAGGTATTTAGGTCTATCACAAGTCTGAACCACTATAGCTTACAGCACACATGGGATGTGTCCCATGGGTCCCTTTTGTAATGACACATTAAACTTATGTAAAATTTCAGCTTTATGTGCTAGAAGTAGACATTTGTATGCAATAATGCTTCACTGCCTTAACTTTTCTGGGCTGAAAAAATAAGACTTATTTATCCAGAAATACCTTAAGAGGATGGTAAAACATAGTATTGAATAGATTTGAAGAATTCATGGTTACTTTGTCTTGTTAGTGCTACTGGGCAATAGTTTCCTATTGTCTGACCTGGGTGTTCTTATGTTAGAGACCACGTAGGTAAGTAAATAGTATATTTGCTCATTAATGTCAAAGGAATGTATGTTAGTTATTTTATGCCTATTAGCTATTATGCTAATAACTATTGTACCAGTTGTGGGGAAATTGGTAGAAAAAGAAATTTTAGTGAATATTCTGTGGTCCAGTCATGACAGTGTGAATCATTGTATGACATCTATCATATTTGGAGGAATGGTTGTCATAAAACATCCCATCAGACAGGAGGCAGTGAGATGCAAACATCTGCTGTGTATATGTGACTGTATTTATAAATAAGGTCTCCTTTGACCTTTCAGGTTAGTTTAATTCAATAGAAATATTTCTAGTGAAATGGGATTAGTGGGCTGATTCATGAAGTTTTCTGGATGACTAACTGCACCCCAGATGCAGCAGTGCTTATCTGTGGTGGGCTCTCACTGGAATACTTCCATCCCAGCTTCTTGACTCCCACATTTAGAGAAGATAAGTATGCAAGGGAAGAAGTGACCCCAGGAGGAAGTAGTGATGCTTTAAATAATTTTTAAAGTTATATATTAAAAAAATCAATATACTGATTAAATTACTATTTTATATTATTTTAATACAGTGTTAAAATAGGAAAAAAGTATGATTTTTTATTTTTTTATTTTTTTTTACTTTCTCCACATTGTCTTCTTTGTTTTACCTCACCAGGTTTGGTGTGTAAACATGTGTACTATCTGTCAGCACCAGGTTTCTAAAATGAATTATCAAGTACTTTCTCATGTTTCTTTTTTTTGGCTGGATTAAGAACTATCTCATCCTTGTTAGCTGTCTGGAAGAGCTGCTGCTGAGCTTTTCTCTCTTCACTTTGTCCTTCTACAACAAGTTTAGAAATCTGTTCTTTGTCTTGCAGATTTGTGCTGTAACCAGACCAGGAGATCAGCTAGCTTTCTACTTTCTTACTCCTAAATCTGAGTTAAAAAGCATGCAGAGGATAAAAAAAAAAAGACCTCTATTTTTCCGTAGAAGGAATTACTCTATTTCTGAACTTGTTTATTCAGATCTGGCTGTGTGAAACCGAAGGATGCTTTTTTTTTTTTTTTTTTAAGTAAGTTTTGTTTCACTATTACAGAAATGACATGGTGCATTTGCCAGAAAGCCCTTCAAAGTCTTTGATTTAAAGAAGCTGTAATTGTGCATTAGAAACACTTACTGAAGTCTGAAGCTATTTTTTTCTCACCCTGTCCTGCATTCCAGGTTTCCATTTGCTTGCTTTTCCCTTACCTAGTTGCTCTTGAATTATTATTATTTATTTTATTTTTTATTTCCCTTCCTCATTTTGAAAATGCTGAGCCTAGGTGCTTCTCATTCAGAGTCCTTAGGGCTGTTTCCAGGGCAAGTGGGCTGATGTTACAGGGAAAACTTACCTCCCCCAGTTGTCCTCCTCCCTCACTAAGATCAAGATCTACAAAAAAGATTTTGTATTTATTTTAGCAGTGTGATACCACACTTAGGAGAAAATACCCTAGATTAAATGCATTTTCAAAAGCTGAGTACATGTGAAATTGCATTTCAATTATCTGATTCCCTCTTGATGCTAATGAACTAAGAGAAGCTTTGCCCTGACAGGCAGGGTTTGACTGTTTGCTGATCTTTCAAAATTGTTGCTTCTACAGAAGCCTTCAGGATGTCTGTGAAAGTTCACAGGCTGTAGCTGCTTGGGTCATACACCACTGACTTAAAAAAGAAGCTAAATAATCTGAAAATTCCCCTGGCACGCCTGCTGACTTTAATAAATAATCCTATTAAGGATTTCAGGTAGTCTGTATGTGTTTTCCCTTAATTTTTCTGTACTACTACTAAGAAAAAGTCAATACCTTCATGACTTTGCAATGGATATTGGAGGGAATAACGTTTTGGTGAAGCAGAAGTCAGGACTGCTGGTAGAGAGGGAAAAAAACTAATTTTTTGAGAGAGTGTGACTGAGTAGCTAGAATGATGCTCTGGGGTCAGGAAGGCTGGCTGTGCCTCCCTGAATATGCCATTCAATAGCAGCTGTCCAAACCTCTGCAGGCTGAGCTTCAAGCATCTTTCATTTGGCACAAAAAGCCCTGGAGCCATTGGACATTTAAGTCTTGGCAGCTCAGAATTATGGTTTGTTCTCTGTTTATACAGATTAGCTTCACACTTCTGGTGAAATATACTAAAAACAATGGATTAAAACCATCCTAACATGTGATTGCTAGCTTCTTTCATTTTAAGGTAACTGAAGTGTGATCCTAGAATAAAGAAGAGTTTCAAGTCAAATTGATTTAACTTCCCTACATATGGTCTTGCAGAAATGCAGGATATAAACAGCTGAGGCAGAGATCTGCCACTGGGGAGCCATGGCTTGATGGCAGATATTTCTTGAGAGTCATAGTTCCTTCACCAGCTCCTCTGTTCAGCAGCCTGTTGGCAAGTTGCTTTCCCCCAGGTCTCTGTTTGATTTCTGCAGCAAATGTCTTGTCTGTAATGCCCTTGAAGACCTAGGGACAACAGAGCTCAACAGACATCTCATGCTGATGGTGTTAGCACTTTGATATTTTGAAGTAGTACTGGGCACACGTTCACAACTGGAAATTTTCTGTCCTGAGGAAAACAGTCCATGTGTCAGAAGTTTCCTAAAAGACCTCTCATGCTATCATTCAGGTTAATGAGACTTTCACTGGAAACATGCAAAAGATAAACACGTGTGGGGAACAGATATCTTGAGAGATCAAAAATAAAATTATTTAGGGTGTTTAGTGCCTTAGCTTTTGCCAGCATGAGCTACAGTAAGCAACTGGTTCATTTACAATTAAAAGAATGTCCATGGCAATCCACTTCTGCTGTATGCATATTAATTATTACTAATGCTTTTGCAGTAGCTATTTTCTACATTCTCCTAATTGAGGTGCCTGTTTTTGCTGTCTCACAGTCTCCTCTTCAGTCTCTCCCTTTTGAATTTTGTGCAGTTTTCTTAAAATGGATTTCTGCAGTTGCAAACCATTTTCATGTTACTTTAGGGGGAAGTAGGTGAAATAGTGTGAGGGTTTGTCCAAAAGAAAAATCTTAATGCATAAAGGTAAGGTGTATTTTAATATTCAACATTATTGCGGTATACTTTGTGTTCTTGTACTGGAAGTTTTATCATTTAAAACAATTTCTACTCTTTACCTGGAAAGGAAACACTGAATCTTCCTCCCTCTTTCCTTCTGTTTCTTTCTAAGGTTTTCTTCTCAGGAAGGCTTGGAGCAATCTGAGCTTCATGAGAATGGAGCCAATCCAACTATAAGATCTGTTTTGCCCACAGATATGTGGATATATTTTTAAAAAAAACTCAGCTGGGTCAATGCCATTGGGAAACTAGTCTGGGCTGCAGCTGCCTGAAGATTAGCTATAGCTTTACAGGTAAACATATAGCTGCAGAGTTGACACAGAAGGTCATGAAATGGTTTTTAAATGTAAAGTTTGATTTGAAGTCAACAGAAACAGCATCCATCATGACAAATTCTGGAAAGTGTGCTTTGAAAAGTTAATCTTCCTTATTAAAAAGATAAATCTAGAGAAACAAGGAACTTGTCAAATTGGAATAGGCTCATTTCTCCATGTTGTTTAGTACCTTGCATCAAAACATATAATCAGATACTGTAAACCTGTTGTGCCTGGCATCATCTTGCCAAACAAATTCAATAAACTTCTCACAAGTGTGAAGGTGTCCCAGACATCTTTGGAGCCCTCTCTGTCTATGAGAGGGCTAAAGAGTTGCCTCTGCCTATGCTGCTTTATAGCCATCTTTATACTGACTGCCTCTGCACATTCATCTGGCTGAAATCCACCAGGGACACTTGCCCCAGTGTGACTTTCACCCCTCAGCTGAGCACTGCCACTCCATATGTGTCTCTGGGCAGGGCAGGATGTGCATCTCCTCTTAGCTGACTGGGAGCCTCCTGTGCTTTGGAAGGGACACAGCATAGCCAGGCATGCAAACCTTGCAGGGTACAATTGTGGACCTATTATATAAATCTGGCAAATTAAAAGCTCCTAAAGGTTAATATTAATGTCACTCACAGCCTTGTACTCTCCTAGAGTTAATTGAAGGTGCTGTCAGCCTATGACAGCTACACCCAGCTGTGAAGACTGTCTAAAATGAAGTGGCACTCCCACAGGTTTATGATAAAATTCTCCTTTCTTCCCTTATGCAACCATAGCCTGTTGCTTCCAAACTTTTCCTTTTTCCTTTTATGTATTTATTTATATTCATTTTTGTCTTTTATTTTCTGCTTTATGCTTCTGTTTCATCATAGCCCTTGTACTTTGCTGAGTGGAGATGTACTAGGGGCTGCTGGTGTCTCCTGCCACAGGAGGAGCATACATCAAGGCTTGTCCTATTTTCTGCATATATATATATATATATATATATAAAATATATATATTTATATCAAGATCTCTGCTTGCTACTCTGAGGTTGTGACCCAAACTTCTGGGTCTTAAGTGGTGTCCTGGGGCCACATACTGTGCAGAGTACCAGTGGCCAAGCAGAATCTGTTAAGAGAGGAACAGAAAACATAAGGGTGTCAGGGAAAAAAGAGTTCTTGGAATGGTTTTGCAAATAAAAACACAGAGCTTTCAGTTGAGGTTGGATTAGGTTCTTTTTTTTTTTTTTTTTTGGTTTTTTTTTTTTTTTTGTTTTGTTTTTTTTTTTTTTTGCTTTTTGTTTTTGGTTTTGTTTTATTTTTCTTTGTTCTGTAGTATTTATAAAATGTTAGATGTTATTGAGAGGCAATGTGCCTGGATCTGGAATGCTGAATTCTGAGAGCACATAAACCCTTGGCAGGGCTCTGTTACAATCAATTGAAAATATGTTTGTGGGAAAGGATGGGGATGTTAGGGGTTTTTTTTGGCACAGACTTTTGATATGAGTGTGTACTAGAGGGGATGAGGAAATGAAGGGAGCCATGAATTTTTCTGCTGGGATCTGTTTGCCTTCCAACAGTTTTATTTCCAGTAGTTAATTCTTCAGTATTGTTTAGGATACTGTGAAGCAGATAAGCCTTATACACAGTGTAAGACAATGAAAGTAATCCCAACATATCTGCCAGAGACATTTTAATCCTAATTAAAACTGAAGGAGAAAAAAAGAATGGATTAAATACACTTTACAGTCTTGACTTATTTCCCAGAAAGTGAGATTTTTCCTTTTATGAATGCTCCTGCTTAACTTCTAATCAGCCTTCCAGCCTTCACCATGAGCGACAGGGCAAGGCGGACGACGTCTGTCAGTGTCTTGGGAGAATTTATTTAAGGTTTTTCTGAGCTGTGAAAGGGATTTGTCATTGTCAATGTCAGTGACATGTCTGCTCAACACCGTGGTCAGCCATGTCATCAGGAAGAAAATAGTGTATGCATCTGTGACAGTGACACACAGAGAAATTACTTCACAGATAAATTATATTCTTTCTAGCTATCTGTGTCTGTGTGTGTTCTAGCTGTTGTTTCACTAATTCCTGGGGAAGTAAAAATAAGAAGAACCATTCCTCTTTTATTTATTTCACCAAGCACATGGGAGGTGAGCCTGTGAGTGGGAGAGTGCTAGCCTGGGGAACAGGAGTGCAGCCCTCATCCCAAAGCTCTCCTCTTTTACACGCTGTGGAATTTCGTCAGTTAATTTCAGGAGACCCAAAAGACACTGCTGAGTCCCTTGCATTTAGAGATCTGGGATCTGCAAAGCATCTAGAGTTCCAAGGGCTTATCTGACTTAGCTTATCAGCAGTAGCTGACACTCTTTGATCTACCCATTGAGCCAGGAATCGCCTTGAAACAGGTGTCCATGTAAGGTTTTCCATTGCATTATGATTCTGGTCAGCTTCAGGCTTTCACTGCACTTCCAGTTTGATCTAAAAATACTTTTAGCTGAAGTGTACTATAAAAATGCAGTTGTAGGTGAGGTGGTACTGTCTCCTGTAATTGCAAGTCTCAGTTTTTTGTAATTTCAAAGGCTGAGAGACGCATCTCTGATAAAACAGTTCACCAATGTATTTGCTCACTTCTGAAACAAGCAGGAGGTTTTCTTTCCAGATCATAGATGACTGTAGAAGGTATTTTCTTTACAAAGGAGATTTCTTGTTCTGAAACCTGAAGAGCCTCAGCCTCTCCATTATCCCTTTCTTTTCTTTGCTGGGGAAAAATGAGATGCTTTGTTAGAGAATTACAGTCAGCTTGTACAGTAAATCCCTCCCAGGCTGCTCCTACAGCCAGAAGGGTAAAGCCATGGCAAATGTGCAGTATCCATCTTGGCTTCAGTGGAAACTGGTTCAACTACTCGATGGCTCCAAACGGTTAAAGTTTATTGAAGGGATAGAAGAATTTTAAAAGGATCCTCTCAGTTTGGTGAGATGGGGCTCATGTCCTCCTCTCATGTCCTTGGAGTCCCAAAAGTAGAGAAAGAAGATAACACTAGCATATTATCCTTTCCACATACTCATTTTTCTGTGTTTAGGTAGTGCCTCTTTGGGTCCTGTTCTTGGTTACAGGAGAGCTTGACACACTCTAAAGCTTCCTGCCTTGTCATCATGCGGGGGGGATGTTCAAAGACTAGGACTTAAGTTAAATATCTAGATTAGAAAACTTCATTGAAAATCAGGCTATCAGAAAATCAAAATGTATTTGTATTTCTTTTATTGTTGATTTCAATCACGAACCAGCTGTAACTCCAAATGTTCTTGAGTCTTTTAGAAAAATAGCAACAAAAGCTGCTCTGAAGTTCTTGACTTTAATTTCATTGGCATATCCATCATAAGAGGCTATTAAGGAAATTAAGCAGTAATAGAATGTGAACTAAATTTGAAGAAGGCACAAGAAAAATGTTGATGTGCAAAACTGTTAGAATGAATGGCTGGTTTTCAACATGACTGAAGCTCTGTGACTGATATCTAATGCCCCAGTATAACTACTAGAGCTGCTGGGGGACAGAGGTGAAGGAGGGATTTGGAATTTTTTTTAAAGAAGGATTTCCAGTTTTTCAGACTTCAAGCAGTAATTATTGGATGTAATTTGACCTGGTGATGTTCTAAGGATGTTCTAATTTTCTACTGTGTTTGCCTATTTGGCAAACAGTCATCAGTCCTGGCTTCCTAGGTGTTACAACTCCAAGACATATTAGAAGGTGGATTTCCCACAAATGCAGTATCTATTTCCTTTCAAAAGGAAAACAATAATATTTGGGGGAGGAAATTTCAAACAACTGAATCTCATGCTTAAGAAAGGTAATGCCAGTCAGACAATAATTGAGACTTTTATAGAACACTTTCAACTAAGAATATTTTTAGATCAAAGTGAAAGTGCAAAGTAAGGGAGGAAATTTGGATGAAACCCACTTTTAACCTGTTCATGATCTGGTAAGCAGGCCCACAAGGGAGAGTAGGCACAGGGATAAGCTAAGCCTTAGCCATGGAGAACTGAAGAGAAATGATGAAGCTAAATGTGGGAATAAGCAATGCTTCCCCGAATTTTAAATTTTGGGCAACTTTTGTTGAAAATTATACAGTTGATAAACATCCCTTTAAATGATATTCCCTTTCCCCTGATTTTCATGTTGAGACTTTGGGGTTTGTTGGTTGGTGGTTTCTTGTTTTGTTCTTGTTTTTTTTTTGTCTTGTTTTGCCAACCCAGTTTCTGCAGCTGTGTGAAAAGGCAGGTTAAAGTAAGAGAAAGCAAGCCTTGGAAAACAATTTTGCTAGGAAAATAACTGGAGCTGCTTACATGTATTTCTGTTCTAAACTGCTGGTATCTTAAGGGAGGAAACAGAGAGAAACTCTTGGTCAGCAAGCCCAAATTATTGCTTTTACCCACCAGAATTTATTACTGAAGAGAATGAATGTTAACAAAACCCCTACTGCTATATCTGGCTTGCACAGAAAGGAAAAAAAATATCTAGGCAACAATATATTTTGTACTTTTTGGCTCAAAACTAAAAACAACAACTCAACAATAAGTAGCCTGAAGGATGAATCTAATTGTGAGAAATAGTATCCCATAAGCATTTGTTTTATGAAAGACAAGGGCTGTGAAAAATGGGGTCAAATTCAGCATGTCTTTTGCTATCCATAGCTGTGAAGTCCCAGAGGTGACTTGGTATAAATAGAATTTCTCTGTATAAAGAAGCATGGTGGCAATATGGATCAGCAGAATAGGATAGTATCCCTTTCCCATTAAAGGACAAATAACTTTTTTTATTTCCATCAGCTCTTAGATGCCTCAAATCTCTTCCCTTAGGGCATAATTTACACAGTGTTTTGATTGTCTGCCAGGGTGCTGATGAGAAGCTATCTTCCTGAAAGAAAAATGAACAATTGCAGTTCAACTTGCTGATGTGGTCAAGGGTTCTGTAATACACGTGAGTTTTTCTCTGTCAGCATGGCAAGCAGGTTCTACTTCCAAGCAGGTGGCAAAGTGTTAATGTCTGCTTGCCATCATGGTTGCAAAGATACCACTCTGGTGCATTTTTTCTGACTGGTGATGTTTTTTCTTGGCCAATTTAGTTTTTGAGTGCCCAAGAGGATGAACTCTAAACAGCGTAAGTCTGCAATGGGGGTCAAGCAGGGAGACCCTTGCTAATATTTTCCTCCTTACATTAGGTATTGAAAATCAACAGTCACTTAAAATGACTTAGATCTAGGAATATTTGTTTTTGCAACTTTTTAGGCCTGACTGAATTTTTATTTTACTGCATGGTCACATTTGCCTCATCATCACTTCATTTTATCTTGCAGTCACAGAACGCTGTGTATTGTTGACTGTTGATGTCAGTAACAGTTTAAGACATATAAATGGCTCCATGGTGTTTCTGAATGCTTTGGGTAGGATTTATTTTCCCTGAGTTCAGACAGTTGGTTTTCACCACTCATCCTGCACCCTCTGATAGGCAAATCTTCCTATCTCAAGCTGAACAGCTCAGATGGTTTGCCCTCTGCAGGGCTCCATTGCTGGCCTTTGACTACAGAAGGAACAAAGCAACTCAATTATGTTAGGCTAGACTAAATACCTAAGCTGGATGCTGAAGTTACACAAGTTGTATTCTACCCCTCTAGGATAAAGGCAACTTTCACAAATGAAAAACACGGGTGGTTCCAGAGATTCAGATCCATGTCTTGGGAAATACGAGTAATAACAACCGGTAAAGTCTTCATCTGATTTTAATTGAAGGTATAGTTTAAGTATGTCTAACACCTGAGGGAAATAAATCCTTATTGCATGCCTTGGTCAAGTCCTGGGAGATTTCCAAGCCAAAGAAAGTGATAAATTGTACTATGTGGATGCTTCTCTTATACACAAGTGTACCTACATTCATTAAGGAGTGCAGCTCTTCAAGCACTTCTCACAGGAACAGGCCTTTTCCCAGAAAAGGGAAAGATCACCTTCTTCAAGGTACAACTGTAAAGAACTGATATGAAGTCCATCCTGTAGTTCATAAACAAGTCATGTCTGACAGAACTAAGTCTGTGCTATTGTGAGTGAAAAAATCAGAATTGCTCTTCTTAAACCATGAATGTAAAAGCTCTCCAGAAAGCCCACTTAACATTTAGGCAGATGATAACCTATTTGTGTGTTTTCTCAGAGCTGAAGTTAATAAAAATGCACAAATACATACACTTCTTATCAAGAAACAATCTATTTGTGTTAGAAATTGATGGTGCTGGTGTTTTTAATCTGCTTCCTTTTGCTTTTCACATGCAAATAGCCAAGTTTAGGGTGTTGTGCTCTTTTAGTATACATACTGTAGATAACCACAGAAAGTCAAATTCCAGTGCAAATATTCTGTCCCAGTCCTTACTGAGTTGCAGAACACAGTAGAATCATAATTCCACGCCATGGTATAGCGACTGTGTCAGAAGTCCCCAGGCTGCCTTCGAGCAGTCAGCTGTGTCAGTATGGCACTGTCCTGTGTCATGAAACAAAGCTAGTGTGGGTCCCCAAAGCCATGTCTCCACATTACATATTCCATAGCCATCTTCTTTCAGCCTGAGTGGGCCCCACTGGCACCAGTGTGGGGATCTTTGTGTCACACTTCATTGCACGATGTGGTTATTGGTTTGTAGTTTGTGCAAGGCTGGTGAGCTACATGGATTACCCAGGGCTCCACTTGTTCTTGGCCTGGGTGGCTTGTGCAGTTACAGGCATAGACTAAATCACTATTACAATGATTTTCTCAAAAAAAAGATTTTTTTCTACAAAATCTACAAAATCCACACTGTGCTGGATTCACAGTCATATGCAACCCTCTGTGAATAGTGATAAAGCTGGTTGCTACATGAACATATTAAAGAGCTGACTAAATACAGAAACACCATTAAAGTTCTATCTGTGGTTCCTGTTAGGATCTGCTTAGAGATGAATTTTACCCTGAAGCCTGAAAAAATTTGTTTAGAAAAAATCTGAGGACGCAAGTTTTTTTCATGGTTTGCATCCCTAAAAGGAAGTAAAATTAAGGATGCTTCTGTTGCTAATAATTTGGTCAGCACTGTCATAACTGCACTGATACACAGACAGAAACCTACTGGAAAAATGAAGATTGCAAAATTTAAGTCTTACGTTCAAATGTTTGTCTATGGGTCCTATTTGATTTAAGCAAGATTGTAGTAGATTTTTTTCCTTTTTTTAAATTATTATTTAAATAAGGTGGATATTACTTTAAGTCTCCAAGTTTCTCTAGGAAACAAAAACCTTAGCTTTTGAGACTGCGTGGTATGAGAAAGAAGGAGTTGATTTTACTCTGATTTTCATTTTGTAGAACAAAATATTGCTTCTTTCGGTGCCTCAGGATTGCAGCTATAAAGGAAAGCAACCATACAATACACTTGGCACCACTCACAGGAAATGGTTCCTATCAAATCAGATGATGCTGCAATAAGGTCTTAATGAGTTTTTTGAAGTCAGAAGATGAGATAGTCCCTTTCCCCTACACCCATCTAATGTTGCAGCAGCAGCACAGTCTGGGTTAACTTCAGGCTTGATGCTGAAGACTATGTACAGTTTTTTGTTATGGGTGTTTCAATATGGGTTTTTATCAATAATTTCAATGTTAGAAAGACCTGAAAGGCAATTTTAATATGTGGTGGTGAAGATTAATCTTGTAATTTTACTTGTGTACTGTGAAACTGTGCTCAGTAGGCCTGGCTCTTTCTACTACTATGCAAAAATGGCACAAAGGGTGAGCAAACACAACAAATATTTCAGTTTAACTTTTCATTCATTCATCTCCAGCTCCATGGAAAGAATTTAGCTGAGAGTCAGATTTAATTGGCTCTGACAGGGAACCTGGTATCCAGACTTGAAGGCATTTGCCATTCCTGGAGGAGGGCTGAGGGTCTCTCTGAAAGCACTGGATAAGGGATATTTTCTACAGTTCCGGGAGCTCCAAGATAATCCCTAGAAGTCTCAGCAGTTAATTTTGTTTCTACTTTGGAGGTCAACAGACTGAATTCATGTCAGGCAGTGCAGAAGGGAAATATCCATCTGGGAAGTGAAATGAAGGTCGCTGTGAGCACAAAAAAAACCCAAAAACCAAAACCAAAAACAAACAAACAAACAAACAAAACCACAAAACAGGAGGTGAAAGAAATTGGAGAGAAAGGAAAGAGAGGAAGGGCAGATGTAATTTTCTGCTTCCTATCTCCTACCTTTGATCCAAGGAGTCCTTTAAGTGCTGCCTCACTGTAGCACCTGAGGCAAATGATGACCCTGAGAGATGTTTCATCTAAGAGCAAAGATGGTGGACACAAAACTTGAAAAGGAATCATGCCACTTGTACTGAAAATCTTGGCTAGGGGACCAGAGGCTTCGCTGCTGCACTCAACTCTGACCCAGGGAGAATTGTGGCACTTGCTTCTCATCTTTTCTTCCATCCATTCCCAGGTGAGCTCTGCTCGTTTTGCTCACAGTAGTTTGCTACGCCTCCAGGTCACAGGCTCACTTGGTACAGCACTCACAACATCTGCAGGAGAACTATGCCACTGTGCTCCTCAGCTTTCACCTGTACAAGTGGCAATAGTGAGAGGTTTCCTCTAAGCTTGAGAAGAACTGAGATTAAGTGGCTGACTCATGGGCTTTCTAAGGGAAACCTGAGCCACAGCAATACAACACTGGGTGACACGGTTGCAATGCTTTCTCAGGGGCTGAACTCAAGTCCAGCATCACACCTCTTCGTGAAAGGTCAGGGTGGGCTGACAAACACCATCATGCACCTTTCTCAGTTAATTTCTTCATCAAGCCTATTCCTTCTGATGGAGCCATAACACATATGGAAAGAATTTGATTCACAGGTGGTGTCATAAGAAAAGACAGAGGCAGAACATCTCTTCCTTTTGCAAAGTTGTGGCTATAAAGCAATTTAGTCTATTTTCTGCTATGGTAAGATATGCCAGCAACAGCAGGGAGGTGAGATGGCTAACTGGGATGAAGGTGTGCAGGTGGTTTTGGTGCATGGGATTAGAGGTCTGAAAAATTTGAAAGTTGTGGCCTCATTTCAAAAAGAGTGTTGGAAAAGTAAAAAAAACCTCAAAGAACTGCAAGAATGCTTGTCCTCCCCAGAAAGTTCTCTAAACACCAGCTTCTTGGTTTATTCCAAATAAGCTAAAAATGGTTGAAAACCAGATACAGACTGATCTCCTAATCATCAGAAAAAAATGGTTTTAGTAAGCCTTTAATTTTCAAAGCTGAAGTTGGATGCGTTCAATGAGAAATGAGATTACATTTTACTTTTGGGATGAGGAAATAATTCTGCACAGGCATAGCTTCTCATGAACCAATTCATAAAAACTGACTTGCATTGTTGTCTGCATCCTACCAGATAAGATTACTTAGATGCAGTTGATCTTGGCTTGGTGCAAGAGAAAGCACAAAATTACCTTGCTTCCCACCTTATATTATGTTTATTTTTTCTATTAATGGTTTGTGTGGGGAACTCTAGTCATACTTTTATAAAGCTAATCTCTATGAGGCCCATTCAAGGTAGGAGTATCTGATGGTCCATATTTTTCAGTGCATGTTCTGGTTCTCATTGTTGCACTCTGGTGCAGTTGCACACCTCCTGAAATACCCTCAGGAGCCTTCTAAAAACGTTTCATTGTAATGTCATGGTCAGAAGGCAACAATACTCTGCTTTTCTAGTTGGCCAGTCAGAGCCATTCCTGTGAACTGAACTCAGGCTACTGCTTTAGCTTGCTCTGCTAACCCTCTCTCTTTGATCTCCTGTTTTACTCTTAGCTACTGGAGTGCATAAGAACTTCAGCCTGAGAAATGGTTTCAGTATGGAAACTGAGCTCTTCATTTAGAATAAAAAAATATGCAGGCTCTTGTATCTGCCTTCTGAGGAAGGGGGCAAAAAAAATAGAGAAAATTAAAAAAGGAAAAAGAAAACTATAGTTTGCAAATGCAGTATTGTTGAATAAGTCCATTAGAGTATCGGTGTTGTCAGCTGGAATGCAAGGGATTTGAAAGTAGATGGAAAATGAGCAGTTTATGTTGGTGTGAAGCCACTGCACGATGCAAGCAGATGGCAATATATCATTTTGAGAAATGAAAAATATTGTAAGTTACTGTTATTCAACATTTGTCTGCCATCATCTTTCTGATGTGTGGTGCTCATCATTTGGTGTTGTCAGTGGGCATCTTTCCGTTGTCTCTGTTAGTGCTTTCATACATACTGAATGTCACCTTATTTTTTACCTTTAGAACTGTAAGGGGACTATGAAAGTACTTAAAGTAATTTTAAAGAGCAGCAGAGAGCCAGCAAGGTGCAGAGGCTTTGTATTTTCAATTTTGTAAACTTCTTGCTAAGATAGAGCCAGGTTTGGATAGCTTTGATTTTCCTTCTTCACAAATAGCTCTATGCAAACTAACAGGGGTTGGTATGTAGTCAGCTTTGCTGGTTCATCTATATTCTGAGTTGGATTCTTACTGATTTTTTTTTTTGTACATCTATCTTTACAGCATTTAACAGTAACAGATAAATGTGAATTCTATGCTCCTGTGCTCCAATAATAAAAACTTTCCTGGTCACAGCCCTGTTATGAACTTCCTCTCTTTTCTTTTCTTTTCTTTTTTTTTTTTTTTTTTTTTTTTTTTTTTTTTTTTTTTTGATATGTGCATGTCACCTGCTTTCTACTATAATGATGGATTGTCTTTTTCTTGAAATGCTTATTTCTGACAGATTGCTTGTGAGTCTCAACTTTTTTTACCACCAATTCTATTGCCATACTACTTTGGCTCCTATCAGGGTTGAGAAACAATCATACAATCTGGAAAATTAACCCAGACATTCCAAACACTGAATCCAGCTAGCCAATAAAGCTTAACTTTTTCCCTAACTATGGATTTTTAATATTTAAAATATCCACAGAGTTAAGTTTCAGTCTACCTTGTTTTTTTGCAAATTCTGATAGGACTAATGGATGCAGCCAAGTTGGGTGTCTATTGACAGTATGATTAATAACAATTACAAATACCATTCCATAAATGTGTGCAAGATTTATTTATATCCAATTAGAGTAATAGATACATAACTATATAATATTCTGCTCATAATGGATCGGGTTTTTTTTTGTTCTTGCTTGTTGGATTAAATCAAATGGGAATATACGTAGTCTCATGAGTTTCCACTGCATCTCATTTAAGCTGCAGAGAATTAACAGGAATCCTAAGTGGCAAGAATTCATGCAAAATATCCTAAAGTCAGGCGAAAGTTAAGAATAATCACATCAGTTCCCCAAATATATCTAAATCTACATCCTGCTCTACTCTGCACCTGTCAGACCTCAGCTGGAGTATTGCATCCAGTTTTGGTCGCCACTGTACGAAAAGGATGCAGAGAGGCTGGAGAGGGTCCAGAGAAGAGCCACAAGGATGATCAGTGGACTGGAGCACCTGCCATATGAGGAGAGGCTGAGAAGACTGGGTTTGTTCAGCCTTGAGAAGAGAAGGCTTCAGGGAGACCTTATTGCAATATTCCAGTACTAAAGGGTGGTTACAACTAAGACGGAGACTCCGTATTTTCAAAGAGTCACATGGACAAGGGGGAATGGGCACCAGTTGCTCCTGGCAAGATTATGATTGAACATAAGAGGACAATTTTTCACTGTAAGCACTGTCAGATATTGGAATAATCTCCCAGGTAATGCGGTGGTTTCCCTCACTTTGCAAAGCTTGAAGTCTCAGCTCAATGGGGTGCTTAAGCATCTCATATAAACTATAATATCAGAAGGGTTGGACCAGATGATCCTTGAGGTCACTTCCAACCTGACATTCTATGATTCTGTCCTGTTTATGTTGACTGTTGTCATCAGTATCCCTGTCACACCTTCCTGCTCACAAAAGGCAGTTTGTAATTCAGGTCAGAAATAGTGAGTAGTGATTGGACTGAGATTTTAATTTTTAGGACCCACTGTAGATATTGCTTTGAATTCTGAGTGCTGTTTGGCTGTAGTCCCAAAGCTCTCTGGCTGGGTAGGATTTTTGAGTCTGCCTGGGCATTATTTTGAGTTTGGGTCGGCCCAGCTGATGTTGGCACAGCTCATGCGTGTAGCAGTCCATGCAGTCCTCAGGTGTGTCTCCGTGCAACTCGCCTCCCAATCACACAGGTGCAGCAATATCTTTTCCAAGACAGGAACAGCAGACCAAGGCAGGACGAGACCAGGGCAATGCCCTCTCTCTCTCACCTCACTTTGGGGACAGGTGCAGTCTTTAGGGAATTGTCATCTTTCTTTAGGCTTCCAGGTAGGTTCTCCTGTGTCACCATCTTTGTGGCCATGGTTCATGTGGTTTAGTGCACAGGTTATACCCTTTCACCAAAATCTCTAAATTCTCAAGACAAATTGGGTGATGGTAAGTGGCAGCAAGTGAAGCTGTTCCTCTAGATCAGGCTGAAAACATGGTCATTACAATTCCAAGAGGATCATCTTGAATTCCATCTTGGACAGAATGTCTTTGAGCCCAAGGTCAAATGCTATGTTCTGATTACAAATGCACAGACAATGACTAGTCTAGTAATTAGCATTTTCATAGCTTCAATTAAATATCTAGCTCTCAAGGTTGAACTTGTGAACATACTGTGTTCAGTCTGTACTTAGGCAAAGATTTCCAGGAAGAATCCCAAGTGCAGAAGCCAAGCCTGGAAGGCTACATGTCATTGGATGCTATTCCAATCATGGTGCTGGTCCTGACTAATTTGTCTTCTTTGACAATACAAAATGCGTGCAAGCTGTGAGCTCCAAGAATCTGCATCTTTATTTCTATAAACATTTCCAACAACTGTGCATATGTTTTTTTTAAAAAACAAATACATTAAGGGATTAATTTACATCTTTGCAAGTACATTGGCAAAAAACAAGGAAGCATCTGGATTGGCTTTTATGTTCAAAATACAAATATGTCTCAAATTAAGCTCTTCGATTTCTACATACAAGTCTTCTTGCCTGTTTAACTCAGACTGATAACTAATTCAAATACCTGCCATCATCACATGAAGTGCTCCAAAGCTAAATGAATTATCATTCTGGAGCAAAGACTCCCATTGCTTACATGTCCATGGTACAAAATTGCATCCTCTTAGGATGCTGGTAAACCACAAGCTTTATGCTACTTCATTAAATGAAGAAAACATGTTTCCAAAGTGCTATTTCCCCTGCAAAAAATAACAATATCAAGCAAAGATGAAACCAGTATCCTTACCCTTATTTGCTTCCCTTAAAATAAAAGTATTATTTTTTTATATCAATTCGCTGTGGATTAAGGATTATGACCACTCCTTTCATGGGGCAGCTCAGCTGTTGGGAGATCTGGTCCTAAATCATAGAATCATAGAATGTCAGGTTGGAAGGGACCTCAAGGATCACCTGGTCCAGCCCTTCTGATATGATAGATTATATGAGATGCTTAAGCACCCCATTGAGCTGAGACTTCAAACTTTGCAAAGTGAGGGAATCTACCATATTCCCTGGGAGATCATTCCAATATCTGACAGTCTCTTCTCAAGGCTGAACAAACCCAGTCTTCTCAGCCTCTCCCAATATGGCAGGTACTCCAGTCCACTGATCATCCTTGTGGCTTTTTTCCTAGAGTAAAGTAAGCTTTACCCTCCACAGAACTGCTAGACTTACTCTATCCTTGTTTGTTAGTTGGGTTTTTTTTCCTGGCTGATCACTTTGTTAGTCTGTTGAAGGTACTAAATACTAAAAAATAAGTATCAAGATGAAAACGATGAAATTATTTGGACAAGGGGAGCAGAGAAGTGGATTTCCAAAATGTAGAGAAGCAATCAAATAAACATTGCAAGGCTAACTTTGGAGGAATTTTTAGTTTTGCAGTTGGAAGGACTCTTCCCTGATGAAGCCAGAACCTCTGTCACCCATTGCCTTGTGTAATTTTCTGTTTTAATACATCTGTGGTGTTTTTGTGATGACTTATTAAAGCAGTTTGACTGAACTATGTCCAGAATGATGTCCTATCTCCCCTTCAGATCTCTAGTACTCTGCACTCTTGAAAGTCACAATGAATCCCATAACTTATGCATTATAATATTTGCAAAGGGATCAAAAGTCTGTTTTGCTGCAAAGTTATGTCAACAACAGCATGGCTGGAAAAATTAAAATTTAGGGGGTAGAAGTTACTCGTGTTCTTGGATGCCATATACAAGTTATCTACAAAAACCTAATGAATCAGGAAGATGCTGATAAAACTTATATTTCTGGAAAGGAATAGATTCATAGAAAAACTTGAGTTGTAAGGGACCTCTAAAGGCCATCTAGACTAACCCCCCTGCAGTAAGCAGAAACACCCTCAGCTAGATCATGTTGCTTGGACCCTCATCAAGCCTCACCTTGAATATCTCCAGGGATGTGTCCTCAGCTGTCTCCCTGTACAACCTGTTCCATTTTTCCACTGCCCTCATAGTTAAGAACTTTTTCTTAACATCCAGTCCAAGTCTACTCTATTTTAAAACCATGACACCCCATCCTATCACAACAGGCCCTTGCACACAGTCCCTCTCCACCCTTCCTGTAGGCCCCATTCAGGTACTTGAAGGTTGCTATTATTGCATCAGTGATCTGGGGTCCTGCCCCTGGGTCAGGCTGAGCCTTTTGATTCTTCTAAAACATTTTCTTTTCCCCTTCTCTTCTGCTCTCACTGATGTTTTAAATATCTAACATCTCAGAAGTGTTCATCTCAGACTTCAGTTGTCCCAGGAATTTAGTTTCACAGAGTAACTCTACTGTAGAGCCAATGGCAGTGGAAGCCAGTAATGTACCTCTGTGGTCTGCAGGTATTTGAGCTGCCCAAGAGTATTCAACCCTAAGTCTTGAGTTAATAGATAAGATCTAATTAAACAATCTCCAGTGGTAGAGCATGCACTTGGGAAGCAGAAAGTCTTAGGGGCATATTAGGAAGATGAGAGACAGATTAGCCTGGAAGAGAGAATAAACTGTGGAGAAAATAGCTAGATAGACATTGTAAGTTGGAGTGTTAAGATACTGGTTCTTGAAAAGATGTCTATGCTGTTTTCTGGGAAGTGCAAAAGTTTATGGGGAAAGGAATAAGAAAGAGACTTATTTCAGTATCTCAGAAATTGTGCTGGTGCTGCTGTTCATGTGGTGAGACCATGATAAGGACCAGAAAAACTCTCCAATCACCAGCAGAGGAAAGTTACAGCTTTACTACAGGGGACTCCAGAGACACCAAGTCTCTGGGATACTTTGGGACCAAGTCTACAGGACGATTTTCATACAAATAAACATAGAAAGCACAGGTCATTCCCTAAACATAATACTTGCTCCATAGACTTGTGGAAGGACAGTCTGGTGCTGCCTCCCACATGTCTCCTCAGCATGTCTCCACATGCTCTTCTGGGCTGAGATATTCATGAGGAAACTTTGCCTGTGCAATACCTGTCCTGCAAATTGATAGCAAATAAGATCTGTGTTATTTTCTTGTGGTTGTGTGTTATGTGAGCAATTGTCTACCTCGCCATTAAGATAAAATTACTTTCTATTCTGGGAAGTACAAGGCTGCTATTAGGACTGTGTTAAAGTACTGTTCTACTCAGACCTGGCTGAGCCAGATCTCTCTCCCTTCTGCTGCAGGGGTAAGGGCAAAACAGCTCAGTAAACCCAGTCTCTGCTGTCATGCTTTTCATCTCTTGTGAGTGGTGGATGCTGGCACAGGCTACCCAGAGAAGTTGTGGTTGTTGCCCCCTCCTTGACAGTGTTCAAGGCCAGGCTGGATGGGGCTTCAAGAAGCCTGTTCCAGTGGGAGGTGTTTCTGCCCATGATAGGGGGTTGAAACTAGATGATCTTTGAGGTCCCTTCCAACCCTATCTGTTTTTTGATCTCTACCTCCACAAAACCCTACGTTCAGCATTGTTTAAGAAATGCTCTGCTTCTGAGAGAATAGTTCTGTTTTCTCCTTTGGGACTCCTTGCTTATATGTTGAAAACCAGGCACCAACTTTAGTCTGGTGTTTTGTCCCCCAGCAGAGATTAAGGAGAAGAATAACGGCTCAGCGCATCACCTGTATAGATAGCCTTCTAGTTCATGCTCTCCACTTTGTTGGCAACTCAAGCCTATTTCCCCAGCCCAAGAGGGAAGTATCTGTTCTATTTTATTATGTTATTAAGCATATTTCTAAAACTGTTCTCATATTAAGTTTGTCCGACTGTGACCCCCTTTATAGTGCAACTCAGTGCAAGTAAAGGTTGTAGAATAGTCTTCAAAGGCTCTTTCATGTTTTATTTTTATCTCTGTCTTAGCAATGGCCAGCCATTTCTATAAAGCTAATTTCTGTCTTTGATAAACAAGGTTCCTTAAAATCCTCAAAGAGCTTAATAACATCTATGACAGAAATTCCTATTTATTGCACTAATCAAAATCTTTCAGGATCCCTGCAGACCAAATACCTAAGCTACTGTCATTATATCCTTTCTAGCAAGCCTGTTTATTCACAGTCAGAGTCTCCAAGGCATCTTATAGACATATACTTTATGAAGTTATTTTCTCTTGTATTTTGTTAGGACTTGTAAAAAGATCTACCAATAAAAACATTGCTCTGGTAGCTTCTCATATAAGTGTAATGAAACTTTAATTCCCACAATACCCTCCCAGACTTTTTAATATTCCATTATTTATTTACACTGATTAGATGACAGTTTTTTAAAAAAATCAAATAATCTTGTTTTACACTTTTCATTATATCAGTTTTCCTGTTCATGAAAATACAAATACACATTAGAGGGTGTGGAATAAAGAGCCTGCTAAACAATAGGGTCACATTTCTCCTACATAATAATATTGGATATCTGTCTGTTTAAGATTAAGGCATATATAGATCTCACCCAGGGATGCTGGATTTCTTGAAGCCATGCAGATAGTTTTCAGTGATCATTTCAAAGTTACCTTTCCAACAGCAACAACAAAATATGACTAATTTCAACAGAGCTCAAAAGTCAAAATTGTTCAAACTCTGGTGGAATTTTAAAAGCCATTTTGATTGCTGAATTGTCTATGGCTAACAAGTTACTTCTTTGTCTCCTGACAATCAAATGGTGTAATCAGAACCCACATGACATATTTGTCTGTCTTTGATGTTTTATCACATTGCTCTGTTCTATCACCTGGAAACCAGTACTTGTCCTTCTGTGCTAATGTATCTATCTATTCATTAGTCTATCACAATGTCTATAAATATTAGATTATTTTGAGGAGGTAGAGCTTAGTTTGGCACATGAAAATATTTTTCTTCTTCTTTCTAGCAAATGAACTGTGATGAATGCCATTGTTCTGAGATGCATTAAAACTCCGAAGTTATAGCTATTTAGCTGGTGGATGCCTTGAAAGTGTGTCACACAAATTACCCATCTGGAGAGAATTGAAACCACAGAGAAAATCCTGCTATTATCCTCAAAAGCATAGAGACAGAGAAAAAAAAATTACTGACTTCATAAGGCAGTTGAGGCTCATCTTTTTAATGACTCTTTTCAGTCACCCATGCATATGAGTTCAGTTGACATACAAAAGTACCATGAATGATATTTCAGTCATTACATTCTGTTGAAGATTTTTTTCTTCCCCTCGTTGAAAGCTCTCAGACTATTTGGTTACAAAATGTCTCAAAATATTCTCTGGCAGTCAAGTGAAAAAACTAAAATGATATTGTTCCTCTTGCCTCTTTTCCAAAGTAAAACAACCCTGAAATCCATCAAGTAGTGTAATAGCAACACGTTGTACAAGCCCTGAAATATAAGAGGTGTAAAATGATGTTGGCGATAAGAGTTATTAAAAGTATTTGTCCTTTGTCACAGAGTTTTGAAAGAGGAGAGAGGCTTTGCAAAGGATGATATTCACACTCACAACCACATGTCCATTTGTGCTCACACGTGCCCCTTTTCAAAGCACTGCTGTGCTCAATGACAGCCTACAAAGGGTCAGCATCAAAAAACTCGTTTGAGTCATTTCTTAGCCTCTGGCAGTGGCTGGACAAGGTGTTTGTGACCAAAATGAGATGTAAAGCTGTGATAATATAAACAGTAGCAAGTTTGGCTTGCTGGAGAATCATGGAATGGTTTGAGTTGGAAGGAACATTAAAGATCATCTATTTCCAAGCTCCTTGCCGTGGACAGAGACTAGATCAGTTTTCCTCTCGCTAGATCAGTTTTCTCAAAGCCCCTTCCAACCTGGCATTGAATACATCCAGGGAGGGGGATTGCACACAACATTGAATTCTTCTTGAAGAAAGTACAATTAATGTAGTGAAAATGTTCTTTTTATATCTTTTGGGCTGTAAAATTCTTGACACTTGCTTTCTGCAATCATTTCTACTTCACCTAAGTACTGACAGTATTTTGAAGTAAAACCCTATTTTCATATTCCAATAGGGATTTTTAAAATATTTATTCATCTCTTGACTGTAGTGAGTCACAAACTTTGATGCAAACTTTGTTGACTTCACTGGAAACAGAACCTTGGGTAACAAGTAGCCAAGGTAATCCATCCTTCAGAGGGAAAATACCCAATCTGTTTTGCTTTTCTTTGTACCTTTCCTCATTTGTAGGAGTCCAGTACTGTACCTGAACATGAGTATCATTTTCTCAGCTCATCCTTGCCCCGGTCCCTTTCAAGCTGCAGCTTGAAAGTAGGAATGAGGAACCTACTGCTGAAACTGTGAGCAGTACTTGAGAGGTTTGACACCTGGATACACTGAAGGGCCCACGGGTGCATTTCCAAGTCCTTTGGCCAATAGCCATCACCAACTTTTCCGCTTGCAGAAGACATGAGGAGCAATCATTGCACCCTGTGAAGTTTCCATTCCTAACCAGGGAATTCAGCTGCGCAACCACAGGTGTCTGGCACTAGACACCTTTGAGCACCTGCTTGGAGTTGGAGAGGCAACTTGAGGCTTGGTGGCATTCCTCTGTGTGTCTAAGATGGTACAAGGCACCTGATTCTAGCCAATATTGTCTAGAGCTTTTTATGTCTTGGATATTAGCTTTGTTCACAGACCTGAAGTTTTCAGGTCCTAAAAGAAATATGCTCTTTCAGTCCATAGTTCAGACTTTATTCTTTACATTGGTTGGACAATAAATTTTAGTATTCCACACTGCTTTCTCATTGTAAGGTTCCAAAGTGAGGGAATTAAGAATTCTGAAATTCATTGTATTCTTTTCTTCTAAGAAAATGCAGTATGTTGTGATGGCTTTATTACTGAAGAATCAGGGTTTTCTTAAAACGACTTTAGGGAAGGTAATTGGCTCAGCCACTGAAGAGATTACTAAATACCTGCATTTTTCTATTGAGAAGACTGACCCAGGGAGGATGGAGATATATGCTTTCTTCCCTGCCAGAGGCTGAGCAAATAATTCTAGGCAACATGCAGTTGCATCTCTAGGAGAATCAATGTGATTCACTAGATCATTCATCAGAGTTATTTCTGATTTTGTATTGTTAAAATTGCTCTTGCCCCAGCTGACATGAACATGGGAAGATGCTTGCAGGCAAAAGGACACAATTCCACAGATGACCACCAGACATATTATCATTTGTAAGTGCAACTCTTATGCCTGCTAACAGAGTGGATGGTTGGGGACCTGCTTGGTGTGGGGGCCTGTGAGAGGCAGCTGGTGATAAGCTATTAACAAAGGTTTGTAGCAGATTAGCTTTAGCTGGGACAGCAGCCTAGACAGTTTTACTGCTGCTGGGTTTACCCTCAGAAGGGAAATTACTGATGTTAGATGCCAGAAATGTCTTATTATAAGTTTTATTCACATCCATTTTCTCTTTAAAGAAAAGGAAGTAAAATCGTGGCTGTAGTAACAGTAACAAATTGGAAAGGATCTGGAACAGAAAAGGAGCTGCCCGCTACTCCTATCACTCTGTTCTTGTCGGAGTTCTTCCTAAATATGTGATTTCAAGGTTTGTTTGGGTGTTGTTGTTTTGTTGTTGTTGTTGTGGCTTTGTTTGTTTTTTAATTCCCCAAATAATGAGGAGTCAATAGGGATCATCCATAGGGATCATCCATAGGGATCTCCTCCAAAAATGTTTCATCTACCCAGCCTGCTAAGACAAGGATGGAAAAAGTTAACTTTAAAAAGTTAAGTCCTAAATAAATAACAACAACAAAAAAGAATTCTCTATTTAACAAAAATAGCAATGTGATAGAAGTTTGATGTATAGTAGTGGTTTCAAGAAACAGCTTAAACAAGCAAGGCTGCAGTAAATAATGACAAGAAGGAGGAAATCACAAAGTAAACTTCAGTTGAGGGGACATTCAGTTTAGAGAAGCTGAATCAGTGTTACATGAACTAAGTATAATAATGCCGTTTCCTTATTTTTCTTGGAGTACAAAAACTGTGTTTAAGAACAGCATCTCTCTAGGCTACAGCTTGAACTGGCAAACACCTACTCGAGCTGCTAGCTCTAGCAGAAGCCTTCAGGCTGGATAAGCATGAACGTCTTTTTAGGGTGATGTTTTTTTCACTGGCATCATGTGCACATCTGCTATTTTATGAAGAAAATAATATTTTATGAAGAATTATGGGAGAGCTTTATAAATGTTGCAAGTTATATTAAACACAGTAAGTTTTTTCCAGATCACCTCTTTCCATTGCAATGTTTTTCTCTCTTCTTTTTGTGCTAATGCTAAACATTCAGAAACTACAGGTGCTGTGTTAGACTTAATGCTAATGGAATGCAAGTGCGGAGATACCCTGCAGTAACTAAGTACCAAAGATTTTTGAGATGTAACTGAAAATAAAGTCTAGAGAAGGCCTTTGTGGTGTGATTCCACTTAATGCCTAGATGAGGAGACATGAGCATGTAAACCACCAAGATTTAAGCTGGAGGTATCTCCCTGACTTCACTCTTCATAAGGGCATCATATCGAGGATCATAGCCTGTATAACAGAAAACAAGGAAGCCATATTCAGGAGCCCTGTCCCTTCTGTGGCTGCACAAAAGGCTGTGCTGAGCTACAAGGCTGCTGAAACAGGCAAAAGGGGGTCTGTGCTTGGGCAGGAGAAGGCAGCTGCTGGATGCCACTGGCACTGCTTGCCCTTGTGCAAGGACAAAAAGTGTGCTGCTGTCCCTCTGGTAACATTCCTGTGGTGCAGCATACCAGGATCTAAGGATGTGGCATGCTCATGACAGGATGAAGCACTTCCAAGTATGCCTGGCTAACAAATCCTGTTGATTTGTTAGAGATAAAACATTATGTTAGTAAGAGACTGCATTGCTCTATGGTACTGGGAGGCATTCAATGTGAGATGTGGCTGTGGCTTCTATAAATGTATCTAAGCCAACTTTCTGTCGACAACTCTGAGTACCAATGACAGGTACTTTCAGCAGCATGGGTCTCATTGTGCATCACAGGTTTCTCACTGGACTGTTAAGACAGGCTTGGTTTAGTGTAAAGCAAGACTGAGCATGTCTCCCAGAGCTGCAGTCACAACTTTGAAGAATAAATGCAAATTGTTGTATAAGTCAAAATGCAAAAACTCTAGATAACAAGTGCTCTGACATTTTGGGAACCAGTGATTGAAGGGCCCATATGTGATAGTGGGGTTATAAGCTTAGCTGGGTGGGGATGCTTGAAGGTAGAAATTTATCTTTTCCTGAAGCAAGGCAGAACAAATGTAGGCTAAGAAAGAGGTATGAATTATTGTAGCTGCCCAGATTGTACAGCCAGATGTTCCCTTCAGGGACTTTTTGAGACAATTAGGAACAATATTTCTTGTCATACTGAACAATAACATTCCTTAGAATACAGGCCCTTATTTTATTCTTGAATATTTCCAGACAAGACCTGTCTTTCTTAATTGTAGAAGTCTCTTCTTACAGATGCTTCAAACACAATTCTCTCATGGAGAATCAGTGTTACTGTCAGTTAACCAAGAAGTTGCTTCAGCTAAGCCCACATATTTTAACATGTATCTGGAAAGAATACCACAGCTATTTTATTCAAGATTTTCATCTTTGCTATAGGTTTGAAGACTGGCTCACTAGTGATGCCATTGCAACTGATGGATTTGCTCTGATACTGTTTGAAGCTGATAGGGAGAAAGACCACAGAGACTGATTTCCTGAGGCAGGGCTCCATTCTCAGGGATACGGTCACAGTAGGCTATTCCTTGTTTTTCAGTTAGACTCCAGGGTCTCTATTTTAACCCACAATGTACCAAATAATCTCCTTGAGAGATTCTATCTGTCTCACACATGAGACATTTCATCTGAAGAACTCTTTTTCAAATGAGAAGTGTATAGTAAGGTTTTCCCTACAAGCATTTTTTTGGTTGCAGATACTTAATATTCCTGGACTGGGAGTTCTGCACAGTACTGAATGCTCATTTTTCTCAATGATAATTGCATTCAAATAAAATATGCAGGCTTTTGTTATTTTTTTTTTTTTGTTACTGTTCTAATAGTACAGATTGCTGGTAATGTGTGAGTACCTATAGATATTTGGAAGGGTGGTTACTAACATATTGACTATAAATCTAGCTTAATAGAGGTGCATGATTTATGTGCATATGATGTTTAGCAAGCACTCAAGAGGCAGCCCACTTCTAAGAGAAACATTATTCTTCTATTAACTTTCATAAATACCCTCCTCACCCCTTTGGGAATTCACACAAAACACACGCATTTGTAATACCACAGCAGCAGTGCATACAGTGAGTGCTGTGATTATAGGAAATACAATTCTCTTTACTGTCTATAACATCTTTGATTATTTATTATTCTTGTCTCTGTGCCAAAGAGAGTCGGAGAATTGGTAAGGGCTGGTTCAAGGCAGGAGAACTTCATGTGTATGACTGTGATCCCTCTATAGTGAAGAATATTTTTTTCCTGCTTTGTTTTGTCATTTTCCTTTCTGCCTACAGCACTGAAAACGAATGTTAATTTGCTCTGCATGGAAGCTATCTACTGGCAGGAGAGCCTTTACCAACATAGACACAAAGAATAAGCTTGGATTAAAGGCCCTAGATTCAATATATATTTGAGGTCCATCATCAATTTTTCCATTTGGCCTTTGTCGTGTCCCTTAATTTCTCTACTGAAATTCCTCATCTGCTTAAATTCCTCATCTGTGAAATTGATTAATGATATTAATGTCTTTAGCTAACCTATTTAGAGAACAGATTTTTCAGGACAGGGGCGAGCTCTCAATGTGAACACACAGAACTTAGAACACTGGGGGTTTAGACCTTGGTATGGAGAAACTGCTTCGTTACAACAGCAGACAAAAAAAAGGGCCTAGTTCAAAATAATGCTGTGCCTTTGATTTCTGTCAATAAACAAGAAGAATGAGGTCTCCTGGTCTTGAACACATACTAGAAAGCTTGCTGAGCTAGTTAACAGAGTTCCATTCTCTAAAGGATTTATTGAATTCATTAAGCACCGACAGCTGTGGATGAAGACAGGGGTATGTTTTTATCTCCTCATTCCTGCTGCCACTTTTCTCTTTTTCTTCACATTGACATTTATGCTTTAATTAAATTTTTGGTTTCCCCTTGTGATTTCTGCATACACAGTTTCAACAGCATGAAGCAATGCTGTGTGGCAAAAGGTATGTCTAGGCTGTCAGTATATCCTGTAGCATCTTAGAGACTGCTCCCTGTTAGTGTCTGCCTAAATATTCTGCTTTAAATATAATTGTCTGACTTTCTGCTCTGAGTGGAAACATGTTGCCTGGGACTGGCTAGACAAGCCCACTGTGCAGAATTAATTTGCATGTTTCACAGAGTACTGATGTTTTCCATGCTTCTACTGCAGGGCTTTTGCCTTTTGATTTTGCTTCCAGATTGTAAGGCCCAAGCATCAGCAGTAAGCTGATCTACATGAGAACATTAGCTGTCAGTTCAAAAAGAAAAATAATGTTGAGCTGTCATGTTTGCACAAAAAAAAATTACTCCTGAAGCAAGTGCAGAAATGGACCTTTACTGAAGAGAGAGTGACTCAATGCTTTAAGTATTCTTTTCGGTTATTTTAACCAATGTTGTGCATTTAGGGGCTGATGGTAACAACAGTCTTATGCAGTGTGCCTAATTAGTTGATTAAAAAAATTAACCTATAATGGGATTGGTATCTAGCAATGGGAAAATTATGTGAATACAAAGATTCTGAAGACAGATGGGCCTAACTATGTGTTGAGTACCACTGACTTCAACCCAGCTCACACTGTCCATTTATTCCTGCAGAGCACTTTGAAGAATGCTGTAATTTTTAGTCTGACAAAATGGGAAAGACAGGATGCTTTGGAAGCTCTCAGGAGGTTTCAGCTCAAATGTTTTTCATTCCTCCTTTTTTTTTGCTCAATCTCTAACACTCTTATTGCTTATTTATTTTTGGCATTCCTCTATTCTACTGCATATAATGACTTGGAGGTTGAAAAAAACATTGTATGTGGCTTCCTGAGCATCTTGCACTGTGGAAAAAAAGCTTGAGTGCACACAGACTGTCAGATTGAAGACTTCACAGAAATTATTTGCCCAGGTTTTCCATTGTGTATTATTCATGTGAAGTTACTGGGAAATATATGTTCTTATGGAGCCAGTCAACAAAAACTTTTTGGAGCTTTTTTGTTTTCTGGAATAGTGACAAAAAGCTGGGGTGACTTTCTCACAGAAGCCTGTAGAGTGATGTCAGCAGTATTTTTTTCTTAAGATGAAGTGAAAATTAGTATTTTCTTTCTGCTCAAACATACGTCATAAGGCTTTGCTTTTCATACCTTGGTACTCATCAAGGCTCGTTGAATAGAAGTCTGAGGCAGTAAAGTATTGTAACTGCATCAGTACATGTCCTTATTTAAGACATGTCCTTATCAATCCTTCTTTGAGACATGTCCTTATTTAAGACATGTCCTTATCAATCCTTTAAGATCCACAACAATTTTTTGTAGTGTTTTCTTTTTTATTTATTTATATATTTTTTTCTGGAGGTAATTTTTATCTCTGTATTCTTTCCTGTATTAGTTGTCCTGGATGGTCTTATTTTTAGAAATCTTGATGCAAGTTCTCTCCCCTTCCATGTTTCCAAAAACATTTTGTTAAACACAAAGTAACCCAGACAACAGATGATGTGTGCTAGATACCAGAAATGAGCAACAAAAATCTGTAAGACATTTTTCTCGGTATCCTAGGACACCTTCTTATCTTTTTCAAATTTTAAAGCTGTTGGCAGGAGTCACTGAGATTACATGCATCCTTTGACTCATGGCTCTTCTTCTGAAAACTTCTGAAGAGCTTGAATGTCAGCAGTTTGTCAGTCCTGGTGGAAACAAACAGATCCTCAATAAGTGACGAATAGTTTTGAAAGACTGTTTTAAATTTTCAAAGATAAATCTCTGCTCTGGAACATTGCATTGAGCCTGAGAAATGTTGAGGGTGTATCTCAGAATTTGTTTTTGCTCTTTTCTTTGTTTGTTTTATGGCTCAGGATTAAATAAGTCTGCTTTCTGGACTGCTTCAATCTTTCCACATCCCCTCAGATGCATTTTATCTTCAGAAAAAGCACTTAGGAATGGGTTTGGATTCCTATCCATAGTAGGAGTAAAGAGAGTTTGTCACAGGGAAGCCTGTGGAAAATTATAGCAGAGCAAGTCTCTACAGTCTCTACAGTACAGCCTCTTTCAGTCTCTATAGTACAGCACTTCTAGTTGTTAGCCAAAGGTCTCAGGGAACGGGCTGCTCTTCCTCTGTCCCACAGACTATGTCCCCAGTCCTCCTCCTTTTTGATGACTTTCTGTAGAACAGGTAGTGGAAAAGCAACTTCCAGACAGGCAGACATGAGGAATATCTACACTTCCTACAGGGATTTATGCCTTCCAGGTCCATGGTTTGAATGCTGGGACTGCACGAGCTCTTAAAGTCTGTCTGTAAACCAAGGCTGGTGTGGAACTCTCATTTATTGGCACATTTTCACTTAATTTCAGCTGTGTTGCACTGCCAGCATTCAGATATACTGAGGTAGGAGGAGATATGCTAAGATATGTTACTGATGGGGATCTTGGATGGCAATGATAGATCACAGAATCACAGAATCACAGAATCCTAGGGGTTGGAAGGGACCTCGAAAGATCATCTAGTCCAACCCCCCCTGCCAGAGCAGGGCCACCTAGAGTACATCACATAGGAACGTGTCCAGGCGGGTTTTGAATGTCTCCAGTGAAGGAGACTCCACGACCCCCCTGGGCAGCCTGTTCCAGGGCTCTGTCACCCTTACAGTAAAAAAATTTTTTCGAATATTCAACTTGAACCTCCTATGCTCCAATTTACACCCATTACCCCTTGTCCTATCACTGGTCACCACTGAGAAAAGCCTAACTCCATCTCCCTGACACTCACCCCTTACATATTTGAAAACATTGATGAGGTCACCCCTCAGTCTCCTTTTCTCCAAACTAAAGAGACCCAGCTCCCTCAGCCTTTCCTCATAAGGGAGATGTTCCACTCCCTTAATCATCTTAGTAGCTCTGCGCTGGACTCTTTCAAGCACTTCCCTGTCCTTCTTGAACTGAGGGGCCCAGAACTGGACACAATACTCCAGGTGCGGCCTCACCAATGCAGAATAGAGGGGGAGGAGAACCTCTCTTGACCTACTAACCACACCCTTTCTAATGCACCCTCCTTTCTCCCATCCATCCCAGGGCACTGAAGATAGCAATAGAAAACACTTTCTGACCCCAAGGCTATCTCTGACCTACAGCAGTGTGGGCTTCTAGCCCCACAGTTACTGCAAAGTCTGTCAGGTTCTACCAAGGACAGAAATCCCACAAGAGTTGTGTGTGGCTGGAGGACTGGCATTAATTGCAGAAGAGAAAGGTTGGCTGAACAAGGGGCCTGGATCATGCACCAAAGCCCTGATCCATGGGAAAACTCTCTGCCTGCCTGTAATACACACCTCTAGGAAAAAAAGTGGTGAGAGAGAGGAGAGAGCTTAGGGAAGAGAGCCCAGAACATGTGACTGTGGGACAGAGGGATTTTTCTGTGTAGGAGGAACAATTTCTGATGTTCTATTTGAATTAGAAGTCTGGGTCCTGTCTGACCCTTTGGGTCCCTGTATAAAAAGCACTGATGTGCAGAAGTGGTACCTGGATTTCTACCCTGCCTACACAACTTGCTCTTTGCAGTGTGCTGCAGTGGTATGGTGAATGAGAGGGTATATATTTACTCATTTAGGTACTTAGAAACATAAAGGTTATATAAAAATATTAATATTGCTCTCCAATTTTGAAGATGTATAATCTTTCAGGTAATACATGATCAGCATCTACCAAATGTCAGATCTCTTCGTCTGATCAGAAGCAGACCCTTAGAGGCAGATGTGCATGTCCTCTCATGGCTACCTGATGCTTTGCCTTTAACTTACTAGAAGGACAAAACCAAATAATGCTTTCTTGGACAAGATGCATTGTTCCCAGTGGAGTCATAGAAGAGGTGAATGTAGCTGAAGAAGGGCTTCTTTAAATGAGTGGTGAGATTCTATCCAAACCCAAGCCCTCAATCATTCTTCACACCTAATTAGGGGCTTGTTAGCTCTCTGTATGAGGCATACTAGAACTTTTCACATTATTCTTTGCTAAACAGCAATTTTCAGAGTGGCTGTGAATTGGCAGTTTCACTAGATTTCAATAACCTTAGAGAAAATCTGGATTGATGAAGGGGACAAAGATCAGAGGAGAGGAACACCAAACTAAAAACCTGTATCTTAAAGGAAATTGAAGAGTCGGGCAAGAGAATGATGCAAAGAAGAAGATGTCCCTTTCTTATGAGATTTTTTTTCAATCAGCTTTTCATCATAGTTCAAAACAGCGTAGAAGCAGTACATGGTCAAATCTGGAGTCACATTCTGTCAAATTAATGAGGCATTAGAGTCAGAGAGCCACACTGTCTGTGAAGTGCAATGGTGCAACTAGACTGCAGAGATGCACTAAAGGAACAAAAAACCCAAAACAAAACAATCCAGAAAAAAACCTCTATCTGATTGATCTCCTTCCCATCCCTTCCCAGCTAATACTCTTTGATAAGCAGTGACACAGTTTGGTGCTTTGCACTTGTAGTATCATCTTTTTTATTGGGAACATCTGTCTCCTGGCAAATTTGCCACTGGGATAGCCTGAGGACCCTCTTTAGTTTCTAAGCATGCCAAAAAAGAAGTGTGTGAGTGGATAGAGAAGATTACTCAGTTACTATATTAGTTAGAGAGCATGAGTTCAGCACTGGAAACTATTCGAGTGCAGATAGAAAGGTAGATAGGAGGGTTCAGGCTTTAAGACAGAGCCAGGTCCAGCAACCATACTCCTATCTGCAGAGACACAAGAAGAGGTGGTAGAATTTAAAAAGTCAGATACTCAGTGAGCCACTGCAAGTTTAAAGCTGTCATCCCCTTACCAGCCTTCAACAGGTGTTTTTAAATAAAAAAATGAAATTCTTTCTAAGACATTGAAGGCTGATTGCAAGAGAAGCAAAACTATCTTAGTCAGAAGGGCCAGCAGCCTTGTGTATCCAGTTCTTAAAGTGATAACCTTGCCTGGCAACAGGGAGACAACCATAGACAGAGATGCTTACATGCTTTTTGTTTCATATCAGCTTCCTCTGAGAAAGAAGGAAGACAGCTGCTCCCCTGCAAAAGGTTTGCCACAGAGCTGAAGCCCAAAATGCTGACTTCTGATGCTGAGCATCCTGCCTGATCAGAAAACCTGCTGCCTAGAAAACAAGAAGACCCTGGACAGTCTATTATAGATACTACTCTGTCCTTAATACAATCTGCATTTACTCTGTTATGCCAGCATTTTTCCAACTTTTGAGACGTGGTAAAAGACAGAACTGCAAGAGAGTTCTAACCATGTATGCAGTTAATTGGAACATTCAAACTTATTTAAATCATTGCCATTCTGTGTTTTTATCAGTTTCAAATGTGGCATCATTCTTACAGATAAGCTGGTCATTGAAGCCTCCAAAAAAGAAGTTGACTAACAGGCACTAGTACAGAGAAAACAGGAAATAATAATCTGTTGAATATCAAACCCATTCATAATAAAAAAACACTTTCAGATCCTTTGCAGTATAATTCTGGTATTGCTTTCACTGCAAATACAATCAACTCTTCAAAACCACAATTAAAACTAGGTAAGGGGAAATTTGTCACCTTGACTCTCTTCCAAAATCCTGTAGATTTTAACATTGGCTGCAATGTACTTTTGCTGGCTTTGAGCTTTTACAGAAATGCTTCAATTTTGCCACAGGTGCGTATTTCTTCTGTACTGCTATTTATCTTCACTTAACTGGATCTCACATGACTTGAGAAATAAAAGGGAAGAAAGATTTTTTTTTTTAACACAGAAGTATTCAGCAGAATAGTTTCTCACCAGTACTAAGAACTTTCTCTTGAATCTGTCCAGCTTCTTTAAACCCCAGAGTCTGGTGTGTGAGCTGGAGAGGAGACACATCAAGAATTTCCTTGCCTCCACCGACTAGCAGAGACCCTTCTTGTGAGAGAACAATTTATCATTGACTATTCAAAATACTTCAAAAGAACTCGAGGTAAGGTGGGACTTTGCCTCAGAGCGAATGAAGTCACACTCGGTGTCCAAGTTGCTTTGTGAATCAATAATCTTTTTTGTATCTTCTTAATTTGCTGCTTTCAAACCAGTGTAAGAGTTTTTCAGGTGCATAGATTATAGGCTAAGATGCTTAAAGAGGTGATGATGTTACTCTTGAATAGCTAGAAGTATATCCTTTTCAGGGATAGTTATAATTATCTTAGGTGGGCATTTTTACTTCTGTCTTATTTCAGTACTTTTGAATGTGAAATATTTTTTATGGGCAAAGAAAGCCATTCCCTTTTCAAGTCCTAAGGGTTTCAGAAATGATGGGCTTCTTAATTTCCTGCCATTATGCACTTTGCAGTTGTTTCAGCTTTAGAAGTAAGTTTTAAGATTTTCAGAACTTGAATTGCGATGGGAAGAAGTATTTTGGAAGAGTGGGAGTTGATGAGGGAGGAAAACATTCAGTGCTCTGTGAGAAAGAAAAAATTGGCTCATGGAAGGATCAAGAGGTTCAGAAGAAATGTTTGGCCTCAGACATTACACTCTGAGGATTAGAAATGTTTTTTCTATTTCCAGGAAGAGCGACTTTACAAAAGCAGCTACTGTAGGCCTATTGTTAAAAAAAAAAATTTCAGGAGTAATTTAGTAATTTGCTTGAGGTATATTAACTGGAAATTAGTTACCTTTTTCATTTAAGGTTCACTCATAACTAGTCTCTTCTTACTTTTGCTATCTTAACTCAAAGCCAGATTTGTCAGGGAAGGGATGGGGCATCTGCAGATGGAGAGATTTATAAGATATAACATCAGTGCAAAAGAAATGGCACTGCAGAGCAAAGAAATTCTTTGATTCCTCTTATTTTTAATATTGAGAGGTAGGAATAAAACTAATTGCCAACATCAGGTTATCTTAATGCATATAATGATACAATTATATCTGTCAGGAGCTTCTAGTCAGCCTTGCAGTCTGGCTTATGTCTTTTTACACAGGAAAATATAGTTCAGCTTTTGCTCCTGATTTATCTTCTCAAATATTTTCAAAACATCTTATTGCCTACCATGTCAAAAGCCTTGTTGGGGTATAAGTTTTACCTTGGACTTGTTGAATATGTTTATATTGATTTAAACTACTTCTATTCTTACTTTATAATACTTCATGCTATTTAATGTACTGAGGACTGCTGCATTGAGTTATAGTCAATTTCAGTGACTAGTTTAGATTAGATTTTAAACTTTTACCCCACTAAAGATAAACCAGGTCCGTTCTGTGTCTATGGACTAAAGAATTCTTTCTGCCATTACAGCTGCTCTTGTGTCCCCGTGTGCTCCATCCTCTCACTGTGTTCTGCAGCATGTTCACAACATAGCAAGGCAGGGAAGAGGTTGTAACATCAATAGGGTGTTGGTAGGAGGTGTTGATAGAAGATTCACACAACTATTTAGGGTGTTTCCTTCTCAAAGACCAGGGCTGAGTATGTTGACTGGTGGTAGTCATGCTTGGCAGAGTGGGTGGGGGACACAGAAAGTGTTGAGGGAGGCACAGAAGCTGTCATGGGCTCTATCCTGGCAGGGCATAGACACAACTACAGTAATTTTTTCTGCTTGCAGGGTATCAGCTTTTATTGTTGTGACAATGGTATGCACCCTTAATGGTACTGCACCCTTAATAAAATTTTCCTTATTAGGCTGCTGGGTTGTAGTCTTGTCATTTTAAGCTTTTGTGCCCATATGCTTGCCTTGACCTGAGCAGGTTGTATTTTTATATAACATTTTGTGTGCATTTTGGAGTTAAATATTTGGGATCCTTCTCTTTCACTGTTACCAGTTTCCTCACACTTCTCAGTGCTCTTTGGAGTCGAGTCAGGATTGTGGTCCCCTCAGTGAAGACATCAGCCATTGCCAAGTCCTTTCCTCTACATACCCTTGTCAAATCATTAATTTCTTCTCCTCTATGTTCAGAACATACTTTCTCTCCACTCCCAGAGTAAAAACAGAAAAGGTATCTTTTCATTTCTGTTTCTTATTGCATTCTGGCCAAGTTGGTCTCTGTAGATGATCAGCATTCTCACCATCTAGAACCCTGCTCAGTTATCACTAGCCTTGATGTCCCTACTGGGAACCTGATTTGCTGTCAAGCAAATATTCTAAATAGGAGATGGTACCTGGAGTTCTACATTTTACCAAGACTTGTGCTGTGCAAAAATATTTTTACATCCTCTCCTGTTAAGCTCAAGTCCTACACAAAGCACAGTGGAGAAGACAACCAGCTCCACATTCAAACAGAAAAATGCAGTTTTAAGCAAACACCCTGATGGACCGTGCTGGGTCAAATTCATAAGCTCAGGTAGATTCTCCAAGGTGTTACAGATTTTATTTGGAAGAGAAGGATTTTAGCATTCTGAACTTAATTTGCCTTGGTCTTTGACTGAATAATGTGTTAGAAGTCATGATTAGAAAGCAATTATAAGAATATAATTGTGTAGCAATATAGACTGACACTAAATTTCTTATTTCTCTTATTTTTTCCTGTTCAGGCTTTTTATTCTAGAAATTTAAATGATTCCTTCCATATTACCTCTAATAATGGTTTGCTGCACCATATGCTCTATGTCCTTGTTTTAGACTTAGCTGTACTTTCAGCAAAACATGCAGTTCAAATAGCAGAAAAATGGCCTTAAATAATGCAACATCATTAGAGGTCTCTTGCCTGTGTTCATTATTGCTGATATTTTTTGCCTTTCTCATGTTGTGCTGTAGTGGTAAATGCTCTTTTTGTACCTCTGACCTTTAATACATTCATTAAATTTAATGAGTTTAAAGTGTAAAAGAAAAGGTACCTTGCCAAGTGCAATCATCAAGACTGCTATTTAATGGGGTAAAAAGGAACAGATTCACAGACCAAACTGCTTTGCACTCTTTCTACCTGCTGTGATATTCTGTTGATCCATTATGCTCAGTCTGGTAAAAGCAGAAGGAAAAATAGCACCCAAAGATTGAATAATGTTCTACCTGTGTGCTGTGAATTAGCTATTTTTCATAGTTTAGCCAGGCACTACGTATGTCCACGAGTGTCCATAGTGTCTTTTTCAAAATGGACAAAAGCATGTTATCACAAGTCAAATCTGTTTTTTCACTTGTTCACTTTTCTAAGAAGAGTTTAGCATCTGCTGCCTTAGTTATGATTACCAGCAGCAGATCTTGCAAAATGTGCCAATGTATATACTATGAAAAATATTCTTGCTTGTCCTCTTCAAAAAATTCTTCCCATTGCACCAGGCTAGCATAGTTCCCTGCTCTTTTTGGGAGCAGGACATGTTCCCTGTATTCATAGAATCATAGAATCATAGAATTGGCTGGGTTGGAAGGGACCTCTGAGATCATCGAGTCCAACCCTTGAACCACCGTTGCGGTTGCTAGACTATGGCACTGAGTGCCACATCCAGCCTCTTTTTAAATATCTCCAGGGATGGAGAATCCACTACTTCCCTGGGCAGCCCATTCCAATGTCTGATCACCCTCTCCATAAAGAAATTCTTTCTAATATCCAACCTAAACCTCCCCTGGCACAACTTAAGACCATGCCCTCTTGTCTTGTTGAAAGTCGTTTGGAAAAAGAGACCAACGTCCACCTGGCTCCAACCTCCTTTCAGGGAGTTGTAGAGAGTGATGAGGTCTCCCCTGAGCCGCCTCTTCTTTAGGCTGAACAACCCCAGCTCCCTCAGCCTCTCCTCATAGGGTCTGTGCTCAAGTCCCTTCACCAGCCTGGTTGCCCTCCTTTGGACCTGCTCCAGGACCTCGATATCCACTTCTACAGTGTCACTGCAGAGGAACCCCCGTCTCCAGGAACAGACTCTACAGTCTGCCATCCCCCTCTTTGTCATACCAAAGAGAGCAAAAGCCCTTCTACAGATGTCTGAACATTTTTTGGGTGAAGAATGGCTTCTTGTCTGGCATTTTCAGAAGAGCCCACAGCTTCTGTTACTATTTCACCGATTAAAATATTTTTCATGTGTGGAGACTCATGTGCCCGTGGGCTATTTGCCCCAGATGCTCTCAAAACCTTCATTCTTGATCATTTACCCTCTTCCAGAACAATCTGTCCCAGCACAGTCAAATTAATGCATACAAGCAAAAAGAAAAAAATAGCATGGAGTCAGATAT